>NC_041404.2:165998836-166273836 GCF_900747795.2 Erpetoichthys calabaricus | reverse complement strand
GTTAGTTGAGCTGTACGCACCTGCGCAGTACGTCTCATGGTCCCATCGCCGTGTATCTGCGTCCATGCCATCCGGTTTACCATTCTCGGTTAGTAATATGGATATACATACATATACATACATTATATTTATATATATATATATATATATATACAGTAATCCCTCCTCCATCGCGGGGGTTGCGTTCCAGAGCCACCCGCGAAATAAGAAAATCCGCGAAGTAGAAACCATATGTTTATATGGTTATTTTTATATTGTCATGCTTGGGTCACAGATTTGCGCAGAAACACAGGAGGTTGTAGAGGGACAGGAACGTTATTCAAACACTGCAAACAAACATTTGTCTCTTTTTTCAAAAGTTTAAACTGTGCTCCATGACAAGACAGAGATGACAGTTCAGTCTCACAATTAAAAGAATGCAAACATATCTTCCTCTTCAAAGGAGCAAACAAATCAATAGGGCTGTTTGGTTTTTAAGTATGCAAAGCACCGCGGCACAAAGCTGTTGAAGGCGGCAGCTCACACCCCCTCCGTCAGGAGCAGAGAGAGAGAGAGAGAGACAGATAAAAAAATCAATATGTGCCCTTCGTGCTTTTAAGTATGCGAAGCACCGTGCAGCATGTCACTTCACGAAGCAGCTGCACAGAAGGTAGCCAATGTGAAGATAATCTTTCAGCATTTTTAGACGAGCGTCTGTATCGTCTAGGTGTGCGAACAGCCCCCCGGCTCAATCCCCCTACGTCAGGATCAGAAAAAGTCAGCGAGAGAGAGAGAGAGAGAGAGAGAAAAGTAAGCTGGGTAGCTTCTCAGCCATCTGCCAATAGCGTCCCTTGTATGAAATCAACTGGGCAAACCAACTGAAGAAGCATGTACCAGAAATTAAAAGAGCCATTGTCCGCAGAAATCCGCGAACCAGCAAAAAATCCACGATATATATTTAAATATGCTTACATATAAAATCCGCGATAGAGTGAAGCGCGATATAGCGAGGGATCACTGTATATATATACATACATACATACATACATACATATACATATTTACAGTACTGTGGAAAAGTTTTAGGCAGGTGTGAAAAAATGCTGTAAACAAAGAATGCTTTCAGAAATATTAATAATGATTGTTTATTGTTATCAATTTACAAAATGCAAAGTGAGCAAACAAAAGAAAAATCTAAATCAAATCAATATCTGGTGTTACTACCTTTTGCCTTCAAACCAGCATCAATTCTTATAGGTACACTTGCAAAAAGTCAGGGATTTTGTAGGATTCTAGTCAGGTGTATGATCAACCAATTATACCAAACAGGTGCTAATGATCATCAATGTCACACGTAGGTTGAAACGCAGTCATTAACTGAAACAGAAACAGCTGTGTAGGAGGCTTAAAACTGGGTGAGGAACAGCCAAACTCTGCTACCAAGGTGAGGTTGTGGAAGACAGTTTCATGTCATGGCAAGATTGAGCACAGCAACAATACACAAGGTAGTTATACTGCATCAGCAAGGTCTCTCCCAGACAAAGATTTCAAAGCAGACTGGGGTTTGAAGATTTGCTGTTCAAGCTCTTTTGAAGAAGCACAAAGAAACGGGCAAGGCTGAGGATCTTAGACGCAGTGGTCGGCTAAGGAAACTTAGTGCAGCAGATGAAAGACACATCAAGCTTATTACCCTTCGAAATCGGAAGATGTCCAGCAGTGCCATCAGCTCAGAACTGGCAGAAACCACTGGGACCCAGGTACACCCATCTACTGTCCGGAGATGTCTGGCCAGAAGTCTTCATGGAAGAGTTGCAGCCAAAAAGCCATACCTCCAATGTGGAAACCAGGCCAAGCGACTCAAGTATGCACGAAAACATAGGAACTGGGGTGCAGAAAAATGGCAGCAGTTTGTTCGTCGAAGGGCTGGAGAGCGGTACAATAATGAGTGCCTGCAGGCAACAGTGAAGCATGGTGGAGGTTCCTTGAACATTTGGGGCTGCATTTCTGCAAATGGAGTTGGAGATTTGGTCAGGATTAATGGTGTTTTCAATGCTGAGCAATACAGGCAGATATTTATCCATCATGCAATACCATCAGGGAGGCGTATGATTGGCCCCAAATTTATTCTGCAGCAGGACAACGACCCCAAACATACAGCCAAAGTCATTAAGAAATATCTTCAGCGTAAAGAAGAACAACAAGTCCTGGAAGTGATGGTATGGCCCCCACAGAGCCCTGATCTCAACATCATCGAGTGTGTCTGGGATTACATGAAGAGACAGAAGGATGTGAGGAAGCCTACATCCACAGAAGATCTGTGGTTGGTTCTCCAAGATGTTTGGAACAACCTACCAGCCGAGTTCCTTCAAAAACTGTGTGCAACTGTACCTAGAAGAATTGATGCTGTTTTGAAGGCAAAGGGTGGTCACACCAAATATTGATTTGATTTAGATTTCTCTTTTGTTCATTCACTGCATTTTGTTGATTGATGAAAATAAATAATTAACACTTCCATTTTTGAAAGCATTCCTTGTTTACAGCATTTTTTCACACCTGCCTAAAACTTTTGCACAGTACTGTACATACATACATATATACACTGCCTGGCCAAAAAAAAAGTCGCCACATGGATTTAACTAAGCAAATTGGTACGAGCCTCCTATTGGATAATTACTGCATGGACGATTATCTTTCAGCGGGCAACAAGTTATTTAACCCCAACTGGTGCAATGAGTTGCTTCTCATTTCTTAAACAACCATGTCGAAAGACACATCTCGTGGTCGTGGAAAAGATGTTAGTCTGTTTGAGAAGTGTCAAATCATTGGCATGCATCAGGCAGAGAAAACATCTAAGGAGATTGCAGAAACTACTAACATTGGGTTAAGAACTGTCAAATGCATTATTAAAAACTGGAAGGATAGTGGGGACCCATTGTCTTTGAGGAAGAAATGTGGCCAGAAAAAATCCTGAATGATCGTGATCGGCGATCACTTAAACGTTTGGTGAAATCAAATTGAAGAAAAACAACAGTAGAACTCAGGTCTATGTTTAATAGTGAAAGTAAGAGCATTTCCACACGCACAATGCGAAGGGAACTCAAGGGATTGGGACTGAACAGCTGTGTAGCCGTAAGAAAATCACTAATCAGTGAGGCAAACCAGAAAAAAGGCTTCAGTTTGCTAGGGAGCATAAAGATTGGACTCTGGAGCAATGGAAGAAGGTCATGTGGTCTGAGGAGTCCAGATTTACCCTGTTCCAGAGTGATGGGCGCATCAGGGTAAGAAGAGAGGCAGATGAAGTGATGCACCCATCATGCAAGATCTTGGTGAAAAATTAATGCAACACTGGATGGAACTAAATCTCGTGACATTGCAGAAGCTTATCGAAACAATGCCACAGCGAATGCGTGCTGTAATCAAAGCTAAAGGCGGTCCAACGAAATATTAGAGTGTGTGACCTTTTTTTTTGGTGGCGACTTTTTTTTGGACAGACAGTGTATATATACACACACATATATATATATATATATATATATTATATATATATATATATATATATATATATATATATATATATATACACACACATATATATATATATATATATATATTATATATATATATATATATATATATACACACACACACATATCTATACTAATAAAAGGCAAAGCCCTCACTGACTCACTCACTCATCACTAATTCTCCAACTTCCCGTGTAGGTGGAAGGCTGAAATTTGGCAGGCTCATTCCTTACAACTTACTTACAAAAGTTAGGCAGGTATCATTTCGAAATTCAAAGCGTAACGGTCACAACTGGAACCTCTTTTTTGTCCATATACTGTAATGGACTGCAGATCGCTGGCCGTGGGAGGCGGAGTTGTGTATCACGTCATCACGCCTCCCACGTAATCAAGTGAACTGATTGTGAACGCAGTACGTAGAAAACAAAGAAGAGCCCCAAAGAGCGCTGAAGAAAACATTCATTACACAATTGAAAAGGCAGCGAAACAATAAGAAGCGAGCGAGTGACGAATACAAGCATATTCATAAGTGCAGCTAAGGCAGAAACAAAGCACGGTGTAAACCGTAAGTTTAAATTAAGTTTGGCAAGATTGCTTTTCTCCTGTACAACTATACGTTGCATTCTCAACAGTAAGCTTGCACGGCTTGGTCATATTAGAACCGGAGTGCTGAACTGACAGCGTGGTATACAAAGAGAACTATAACAATCGTAATAAACGAACAATAAAACAGTGGAGCACCCGTGGATTAAATAAAAAGGCTGCTTCCTTGGCGAAGCAAGGAAAAAGGATGGCCTAATATGGCGTTCGTTTATAAAACAGCGGAGAAGCTGTGTAAAGACTGCTTCACAAAAAAACAGCAGAGCGCCTTATTTGAGCAGGCAGTCAGCTAAAGAAGGGAATCAATAAATAACTATAATCATAATAAACGAACAAAAAATAGCGGAGAATCCGCGGATTACATAAAGGAAATGGGTACCTGAACAGAAAAGTGAGTCTCAAATACCTACACAATAACTATAACAATCATAATAAACGAACAATAAAACAATACAGAACCGCTAAGCAAGGAGAAAGGACGGCCTTATATGGCGTTCGTTTATAAAACAGCCAACAGGCTGTGTAAAGGCAGCTTCACAAAAAAACAGATCCTTAACAAATTGTTATTGGTATATTTTTCCTCAATTTAAAAAGGTTTTCTTTTCTTCTTAATTAAAATTTAAAAGCAATACTTCAGCGGGAATTTGGCTATATGCAGTGAGTGTGTACGCCTGATGAGCCCAGAATTAGGGCGAAACACGTGTCGCGTACTCTTTGCATTATTTGACAGTAAACTATTTTCAACCATTCTATGATCTGCTTCTCACAACTGAGGGCACCGTGGCGGATGTTAGCTGACTTGCTGGCCAACCACAAGTGTTATCTGGTAGGTAACCACCCATACAATCAGATTGTGATTCAGACTACGAATGCCGTGAATGTAATTACCCCGATCTACATGCTGTCAAATAAACGAACCACACGCCGTGGTGCAATGTTAGGGGCTTCGCCTCTAGCGCTGACGTCCGAGGTTCGATTCCCGTAAGGAAGTGC
The DNA here is from genome assembly GCF_900747795.2 of Erpetoichthys calabaricus. Lineage (NCBI taxonomy): Eukaryota > Metazoa > Chordata > Cladistia > Polypteriformes > Polypteridae > Erpetoichthys > Erpetoichthys calabaricus. The sequence goes on along the minus strand of NC_041404.2, from coordinate 166,268,740 downwards.
AGTGAGTGTGTACGCCTGATGAGCCAAGAATTAGGGCGAAACACGTGTCGCGTACTCTTTGCATTATTTGACAGTAAACTATTTTCAACCATTCTATGATCTGCTTCTCACAACTGAAGGCACCGTGGCGGATGTTAGCCGACTTGCTGGCCAACCATAAGCATTACCTGGTAGGTAACTACCCATACAATCGGATTGTGATTCAGACTACGAATGCCGTGAATATATATATATATATATGTGTGTGAATGTATGTATGTATGTATATATGTATGTCTATATTTATATATATATATATATATATATATATATATATATATATATATATATATATATATATATATATGTGCATATGTATATATATGTGTATATATATGTAGATACGTAAATTTGTATATGTATATATATGTGGATGTGTATATGTATGTATATATATGTACAGTATATGTAGATATGTATACATATGTATATATGTATATGTATATAAATGTTTACATAACCTCTTTAACACACTACTTCTCCGCTGCGAAGCACGGGTATTTTGCTAGTATTATATACACACACACACACACACACACACACACACACACACACAGAGTTAGGTCCATAAATATTTGGACAGAGACAACTTTTTTCTAATTTTGGTTCTGTACATTACCACAATGAATTTTAAATGAAACAACTCAGATGCAGTTGAAGTGCAGACTTTCAACTTTAATTCAGTGGGGTGAACAAAACGATTGCATAAAAATGAATGAATTTTAGCAACCCAGGAGTTTATTAAAGCAAAGAAATGGAAAATTCTTGAATGGCCAAGTCAGTCACCTGATATTAACCCAACTGAGCATGCATTTCACTTGTTGAAGACTAAACTTCAGACAGAAAGGCCCACAAACAAACAGCAACTGAAAGCCGCTTCAGTAAAGGCCTGGCAGAGCATTAAAAAGGAGGAAACCCAGCATCTGGTGATGTCCGTGAGTTCAAGACTTCAGGCTGTCATTGCCAGCAAAGGGTTTTCAACCAAGTATTAGAAATAAACATTTTATTTCCAGTTATTTAATTTGTCCAATTACTTTTGAGCCCCTGAAATTAAAGGATTGTGTTAAAAAAAATGCTTTAGTTGCCTCACATTTTTATGCAATCATTTTGTTCACCCCACTGAATTAAAGCTGAAAGTCTGCACTTCAACTGCATCTGAGTTGTTTCATTTAAAATTCATTGTGGTAATGTACAGAACCAAAATTAGAAAAATGTTGTCTCTGTCCAAATATCTATGGACCTGTGTATGTATATATATTATATATACACAGTGCATCCGGAAAGTATTCACAGCACATCACTTTTTCTACATTTTGTTATGTTGCAGCCTTATTCCAAAATGGATTAAATTAATTTTTTTCCTCAGAATTCTACACACAACACCCCATAATGACAATGTGAAAAAAAGTTTACTTGAGATTTTTGCAAATTTATTAAAAATAAAAAAACTGAGAAATCACATGTACATAAGTATTCACAGCCTTTGCTCAATACTTTGTCGATGCACCTTTGGCAGCAATTACAGCCTCAAGTCTTTTTGAATATGATGCCACAAGCTTGGCACAACTATCCTTGGCCAGTTTCATCCATTCCTCTTTGCAGCACCTATCAAGCTCCATCAGGTTGGATGGGAAGCATCAGTGCACAGCCATTTTAAGATCTCTCCAGGGATGTTCAATCAGATTCAAGTCTGGGCTCTGGCTGGGCCACTCAAGGACATTCACAGAGTTGTCCTGAAGCCACTCCTTTGATATCTTGGCTGTGTGCTTAGGGTCGTTGTCCTGCTGAAAGATGAACCGTCGCCCCAGTCTGAGGTCAAGAGCGCTCTGGAGCAGGTTTACATCCAGGATGTCTCTGTACATTGCTGCAGTCATCTTTCCCTTTATCCTGACTAGTCTCCCAGTCCCTGCCGCTGAAAAACATCCCCACAGCATGATGCTGCCACCACCATGCTTCACTGTAGGGATGGTATTGGCCTGGTGATGAGTGGTGCCTGGTTTCCTCCAAACCTGACACCTGGCATTCACACCAAAGAGTTCAATCTTTGTCTCATCAGACCAAAGAATTTTCTTTCTCATGGTCTGAGAGTCCTACACACACACACACACACACACACACACACACACACATATACATACACACACACGCTCACACAAAAAGTGAATGTATATAATACGATGAAAATCCTAAAACCATAATACAAAAACATAAACAAGGAAACAAAAAATTCTCTCTATGCCACTCAAATGCTTGCTACATACATTCCAAAAATCTAGCAACTCCAGTTTTGAAATTTGAGATTTTCATGATGACTTTCATTCTGCTCTTCTAGATGTTCCGGTTATTTAAGCAATTATTCCTCGTGATCAGGCTAGTGAGTTTGGCATTTTAGAAGTGGCAGCCTTCGATCATTCTGTGTCATTTGTCTGGTACCTGCTACTCTTTTCATTCATCTTTATTATTAAGTTACAACCCAGAGAGCAATGTCCACAGAAAAATATGAATAGGAAAAAAAAAACAAAAGAGTTAATAACTTATAAATATGGCAAAAATACAAATACTTCTGAATTTCTTATGAATGTAAATGTCACAACACTGCTTGTTTCTAAATGCGCAACAAAAGACCAGCTAACTATGCAATGAGAGAAATGAGTTCGAAAATCCACCACAAATCGTGAAACTGGTTGAAACAGAAAACAGCAGATGCAAGGGTATCACAGGACTGGGGATGGTAATCACTGTAGTAGTCATATATGGGTATCTTAAGATAACTGTACAAGTTAAGAGCAGCTGGGGGATCATGTAGTGAGAAATTACATTATTGACTAAAAAAGTGCAATAAATCCATATTTTACATAACTCCTATACACTGTAACAGCATGCATTATAAAAAAGACACTTTATAGAAAGAAAAAAAAAACATTACACACACACACACATTAAAAATAACTAATCCAAAAAAGCTCAGTACAATAAAAATACAGTAAACAGGGAAACTACAGCACTGACTTTGCCCAAGGCAAGCTTATAAAAACATAAGTTGACTTTAACACATGACCACTACAAATAAATATATATTTAGACACCATATCACTTTTTTTCCTTACCTTTTTTTTTTTTTTACAGCCCTGCCATCTTATGTGAATGGTATCATTCAGGAAGCTCACTTTTAGCCATCTGCTAGGCAGACACCACTGGGAGAGCAGCAAGTCATTTGCACTACCCCAATGCCAAAAATATTATCAATTGGTCGAATGCATTACCACTGTCAGGAAAGTGAAATGGCGTGGAGCCTAGTAACTAGTTCTAAGCTTCTTTCATGCAAAAACTGGGACCCACAGTCGCCAGACCAAGGGGGAGTCTGAAGATTAATTCTTGGAATGACAGCAGAATAACCAGTCATCTAAACATCCAATAGCAGCAATGGAACACGATGACTTCTGCCAAATAAAACAAGATGTTCAGACACTTCAAATCAGCTTTCATTTTAAAAAGCATGCCTCAGCAAAACAATTTTTCTCTTCTGTAAAGCAACACATTTTCTGGCATTTACCTGACTAAACTCCCAAAACCCTGTGCCCCAGATCAAAAGCACCTTCACAGGGGTCACAATCTTCACCTGTTTAGCCTTCAGCAGGACAATGCAGGCACATCAATGTATTCTTCTATTTTAACCACTTTTCTTTACCCCTAATTCCAGATGTAATATATGCACACATACAGTTATCCAGCCATTCATTTTCTAACCCACGTAGGCATTTAAGGGTCACCAAGAGCCATTGCCTATCACATAAACATTGAGCAAAGGGAAGGAAAATTGCCTGGACAGTAAGCACACTTATATATACTTTAAATTTACATATTACAGCATCACTAGATCTCAGGCAATGCCATAGTTTTAAATATGGAAGACTATCAGATTACTATAAGACTGGTTTAATAAACACAATCCATTATCCAGGGTTTTCTCTCGTTTATTAAAAATTGTTAATTTAGTTTTATACCTGAGCAACCTAAAACATGATGAAAACTGAATAGAAAAATTTATAAAGCCATAAACTGTACTGTAAAACTGAAAAACTGTAGGATGGACAACATGAATTTGTCCACTGCACCACTTGTGGAGATAAGGCAAAAGGTCTATTAAATACAAATCAATTACCCAGATGAGCACACAAATAATACAAAGTAATAAGATTTTAATGATCACTTTTTGCATAAAATTGAATAAAAAAGTAAAATAAAACAGCATTACTTGCCAGTTTATTGTATTATAAATGAACATATTATTTGTAAATATTATAGAATGACATGGTAGTGCTGTGGTTAGGCCAGCACTGTCTATGCTAATCCCTAGTGGTGCAACGGATCACTGTTGATCCGTGATCCGAACCGATTCCTGCCCACGGTTCGGTACGCACGTGATCCGAAGATCTGAGAAAAAAAAAAGTTCCACTGTATTGTGCGCGTGTCTCTCGCGCACTAACTCAGTAGCTCTCGCGCACTGAACTGTAATTAAACTTCTCTCACGCACTCTCTCTCCCGCGCACTAACTTGGTAGCTCTCACGCACTAACTCTGTCTCTCTCGCGCATTTTCGCTCGACTTTTGTCCGGTTTGCCGCTTCATACGCGTGGTCATGTCTAGCGGTAGCAGTTCAAGCAGAGGAGCAGAGGAGCTCGACAAACCTCCAGCATCATTTAAGTCTCATGTGTGGGAGTATTTTGGTTTCCCTGTTAAATATGTTGATGGGAAAAGGGTGGTGGATAAAACCACCACAGTTTGTCGACTGTGTGGCACGAGGAAGCCCTATGAGATTGGCAACACGTCGGGCATGGCCACTTATTTAAAACGACACCACCCTGATGTGACAGGACACAAGACAATGGCTGCGCAACAACCAAAGACATCCGTGGCATTTAAGCAGCCCTTTGCTGCCCAATCAGACCGGGCTAAAGGTATTACAAAAGCTATTGGGGTGTTTATTGCTGCAGACATGAGGCCATATTCCGTTGTGTAAAACAAGGGGTTTAAACATATGATACACATGCTTGAGCCACGCTATGATATTCCGTCGCGCACTCACTTAAGTGACAATATCATCCCAAGTATGTATGAGCAGGAAAAGTCAAAAGTTATGGCTAAACTGTCCCAGGCATCTTCTGTGGCCCTAACTACAGACGGGTGGACCTCCAGGGCAACAGAAAGCTATGTGACCGTGACCGCTCGTTACATCACAGCAGAGTGGGAGATACGAAACCCTGTACTGCAGACACGCCCCCTCTATGAGAGTCACACTGGCACAAACCTGGCACACGTATTGACGGAAGCAGTGGCAGAGTGGAGGATAGAGAGGCCCAATAATAACATCCCAGTCACAACAGATAATGCCAAAAACCAAATAAATGCAGTGAATGAAGGACTGGGCCCACAGATAGGGTGCTTTGCACATGCAATTAATTTAGCATCCCAAAAGGGAATGAAAGTGTGTAAGATGGACTGCCTCCTTGGGACGATCAGGAAGGTGGTTTCCTACTTCCACCAAAGCTCAACAGCTGCTCATGTGCTTAAGACCAAGCAAGAAATGCTACAGCTGCCTACTCATAAGCTCATACATGATGTCACAACAAGGTGGAACTCCACTTATGATATGTTGGAACATTATCTTGAGCAGCAGGCAGCTATATACTCTGCACTAATAGACAAAACCCTGAAGAAAAATGCCAGAAACATCGTCACCTTGTCTGATCATGATGTTAAAGTGGCAGAGGAGGTCCTCCAGCTGCTCAAACCACTCAAAATGGTTACAACTCTGTTGAGCACTGAAACTGCACCATCTATGTCCATGATCCTGCCTCTGAAAACAAGGATCCTACAATCCATGGCCCCAAGTGAGGAAGACAGCATCATCACAAGAGATGTCAAGACTGCCATTAGAGAGGACCTGAAGCCCAGATACACTTCACCACCAACCCTACAGGACTACCTTCACAGATCTACTGCACTTGATTCAAGGTTCAAGTCGCTGTCTCACCTAGACCTTGCCCTACACCTGAGGACATACAGTGATCTCACTACTGAGATTGTGAGCAGTCTTGGCACTGAAGACTGTGAAGAGATAAAGAAAATAAATATTTTGAAAATATATATTTTTTATTTTTTATGATAATGTTTTTAGTTAAGTTTATTAAGTTATTTATTAAGTTATTGCCACTCTTTAATGTCTATGGAAAAAAAAAAGTTTTAATCAATAATGTAACTTTCCCTGCAACGTCAATATGCAGCACCAACAGGAGCAGACACATCTCCTCCTCAAAAGAAGTTGGCAATGCCGGAGCTTTTTGGCGAGACCTTTGCACAGAAGGACAAGGTAAGCAAGGCTTTTGCTGACACCATCAAAGAGGAGGTGGTATCCTATGAGGCAGCAAGTGGCATTCCAGTTGATGGTGATCCTCTGACTTGGTGGAAAAGCAATGAATGTAAATACCCAATGGCAAGACACCATCTTGCTGTGCCTGGCACTTCAGTGCCTAGCGAGAGGGTGTTCTCAACAGCAGGGGACATAGTTACAGCAAAGAGATCTACACTTTCCCCAGAAAATGTAGACATCCTCATGTTTTTGAAAAAAAATTTGAAATTATAAGCTCAGGTCTGCTTTGCTTTCTTTCTTCTTTTTTGATGATGTGGACATAAGCTAGTTTTTATTTCTCTCTCCATTTTCAAAGTAAGAAGCAATGATGCCTTAAATTGCATTTAAAGTTGTTTTTTATTGTGTCCACATTAAAGGAAATAGTTATCATGCCCTATATTGCACCTTAATTTGTATTTATATAATTGAGTGGAATGAGTCTTGAGTTGAATGTTTTTTAATGGGCAAAAAATACTTAACTAAATAAATGGAGAGTTAAATTTGTCTGGTCTTTTTTTTTTTTTTTTGCTGATGCGAAAATTGATCCGATCCGTGACTTAAAACCGTGATCCGATCCGAACCGTGAGTTTTTGATCCGTTGCACCACTACTAATCCCAGTATCCGTATGAGTGAACTTTACACATTCTTCCCCATTTCTTATTTATTTGGTTACTTCCGTTTCTTCTCTCAGAGCTAAAAGGCATGCATGTCAAGCCAACTGGTGACTTTAAATTGTCTCATATACTGAGTGATTATGGGATTCTGTGTGAGTGTACTCTGCAATGGGCTGGCATGCTGTGCTGGGTTAGCTCCGACCATATGCCCAATACTGGCAAGAGATCTCTAGCCTCCTGCAGCACAGAATTAGATTAAACAGGTCAGGGATGGATGGGTGGGTTGATAGATGGATGATTCCATATAGCAGCAGACTAAACTGTCAAAATGCCCAAGGGAGTGCCATTCGTTTTTCCAGAGACAAAAGTTTAATACTATACGTGTTTGAGTGTTTTTATAAAATTAAACTAAACGGCAGTAAACTGATTTATGTGTATAAAGAGGGTTTCTTTCTGCAGTTGTAAATGCCATACCTCAATGAGTGAGTATAAGACTACCACACTCCAAGGCTATTATCCAAACCCTCACCCATTAACCTCTGTCTCTCATCCTATCGGCAGCGTCTATACTTTTTCCTATCATCTCTTGAAACCACAAAAGCAGATGTTTCTAGCCACCTCTGATAACAAGAGGATCTGGACAATAAATGAGATTCAGATGAGAGAGAGCTATTGTGTAAAAATGGCCTAGCCTAATGAACATAACCACCCTGCCTCTTCAGAGCTTTGTGTCGGCTCTCCCAGTGATGACCATTATATAAAATGGATTTTTGCTTTTATTTATCTTGACACCTTTTCCTTTTTTCCATTATTAACTATATTTGATCAGCCAAAACACTGGTCTGTGGTTCTGCGCTCCAAATAAAAATCCAATGAAAAATAACCCGGTATCCACTACGGTAGATGTTTTTCAAAACATGTCATTATAAATGTAAGGTGCTCGTATTACTTATAAGCAACTGCTAGCAGAACAGCACTTGGTCATCCTCCTTCCCCTTTTAAGAGCATTTAAAAGATATTCACATCTGCTTAGCAGTTTAGGGTTGACACCACCATCTGTTTTTGACATTAATCATCTAAAAACATAACCCTTCCCACAATTTGACCGATGCAGCATTTTTTATGTAACTCTGCTCCTAGCATATTATAAAGCTCCATGCATGCTATTTTGACAGATAACTCTTGAGACTATGTTTCGGCAACAAAATATGGATTATGGGCTAAAAGCAACGGCTGTGTAATATAATGTACAATTAACAGAGTCAGGCTTTATTATTTTAGCAATCGCAAACATTACTTATGATGACCGCAGTGCCTGTCATTTCGATTCAAAAAAGGAGTGGCAAAATTGCCAGTTGGTTTTGGTTAGTGAGTTGGATCCACAGACATGGGGTAATTGGTCTTAACTGACTTTCCAGACCTCACAGAGATTGTGTGTCATGGTTGAACAATTACAGAGTTGTTATGTGGAGAATTCCAAATTGCCTCTGGGGCTTTAAGTTCATTTGGGTGCTGTGCATCTGCCTCCAGAAGATATGATGGCAGAGATTCACCTCCTTAACGTGATATAAAGATCAGAAGACAGAAATGCATTACATTTGATAAGTAAGAAGAGAAACTAAATTAGAAGAAAAAAAAAAAAAAAAACATGTAGTCAATCCCATGTCATTCAGTAGCTTTAAGGTCATGGAACTCTTTGCAGGAGACGCAGGAATCCCACATTTTCTACCTCCGAGAGTGGCTGGTCACTCAATGCAATGTACTCGATAATTGCCTGTGTTATTTTCACAGCACGTGGATTGTCCCTGGACATTTTCTCTCGTCTTGCAAGAGTTTGCTGCAGCGTGGGTTGTGTTGGTTTAGAAGCGTGGGTAAACTCTTTGTACTCGTTGTCGTGTTGGGATTTTAGGTGCTTGATTAAATTACTTGTGTTAAATGCGCTACCTTTTGAGCCTCCTCTGGACAATTTCGCTGAGCACAATTTGCAGTCCGCCTTTGTTTTGTCGTCTTCATTCACTTTGAAATAGTTCCACACGGCTGATATGTCTCGCCTCGCCTTCTTCCCGCTCTGAGCTGCAGCCGGGGTCTGGGGCGGGCACTCGGCGCCTGTGATTAACCCCTTACACGCCGCTCAAACATAGACATTTCTCAGACCGTGGTATCGGTCCCCGGTATCGGGGGACTTTTAACGAGTATGAGTACTTTAGAAAATGTGGTATCGAGGCCGATACCAGATACCCGTTTCGGTATCGGTGCATCCCTACTAACACTTGACTTTATTGAAAGGAAACTGAACGTGCAGTGGCACTATTTAATGACACATGCCTAACTCATTTCAGAAACATTCTAAAGGGGAGGACTAAACAAAGCTCCTTGGACAGGTTTCTATTGAAACGCCCTGCGAATGAAAGTGACAAAAGCGTGGCAAAAAAGAAAAAAACTAGTGAAGAAGAAAATTAAGTTAAACAAAACTGAAGTGAAAGAAAAAACATTACAATACGCTAATTGGCTTTGCCAACATCTGTTTACTTCTTTAGATTCTCTTTTATGTATTAGGTTTTATTTTGTTTGCATACAATATTTGTTCATTATAAATACATTTTTCTTATGTTGAAAACATTTAACAAAAAAATTGGGGTGTTTTTTGGGAGCTGGCACGAATTAATCTCATTTCCATTAATTTCAATGGAGAAAATTGATTTGAGATACAAGCATTTTGACTTATGAGCTCGGTCACGGAACGAATTAAACTTGTATCTCAAGGTATCACTGTATATATATATATATATATATATATATATATATATATATATATATATATATATATATATATATATATATATATATATATATATATATATATATATATATATATATATACACACACACACACACATACACAGTATATATATAATTTTACTATAGTGTCACTGTAAATCTCTCTCTCTATTATATTATTTATATTATATATATATATATATATATATATATATATATATATATATATATATATACACACACAGTGGTGTGAAAAACTATTTGCCCCCTTCCTGATTTCTTATTCTTTTGCATGTTTGTCACACAAAATGTTTCTGATCATCAAACACATTTAACCATTAGTCAAATATAACACAATTAACACAAAATGCAGTTTTTAAATGATGGTTTTTATTATTTAGGGAGAAAAAAAATCCAAACCTACATGGCCCTGTGTGAAAAAGTAATTGCCCCCTTGTTAAAAAATAACCTAACTGTGGTGTATCACACCTGAGTTCAATTTCCGTAGCCACCCCCAGGCCTGATTACTGCCACACCTGTTTCAATCAAGAAATCACTTAAATAGGAGCTGCCTGACACAGAGAAGTAGACCAAAAGCACCTCAAAAGCTAGACATCATGCCAAGATCCAAAGAAATTCAGGAACAAATGAGAACAGAAGTAATTGAGATCTATCAGTCTGGTAAAGGTTATAAAGCCATTTCTAAAGCTTTGGGACTCCAGCGAACCACAGTGAGAGCCATTATCCACAAATGGCAAAAACATGGAACAGTGGTGAACCTTCCCAGGAGTGGCCGGCCGACCAAAATTACCCCAAGAGCGCAGAGACGACTCATCCGAGAGGTCACAAAAGACCCCAGGACAACGTCTAAAGAACTGCAGGCCTCACTTGCCTCAATTAAGGTCAGTGTTCACGACTCCACCATAAGAAAGAGACTGGGCAAAAACGGCCTGCATGGCAGATTTCCAAGACACAAACCACTGTTAAACAAAAAGAACATTAGGGCTCGTCTCAATTTTGCTAAGAAACATCTCAATGATTGCCAAGACTTTTGGGAAAATACCTTGTGGACTGATGAGACAAAAGTTGAACTTTTTGGAAGGCAAATGTCCCGTTACATCTGGCGTAAAAGGAACACAGCATTTCAGAAAAAGAACATCATACCAACAGTAAAATATGGTGGTGGTAGTGTGATGGTCTGGGGTTGTTTTGCTGCTTCAGGACCTGGAAGGCTTGCTGTGATAGATGGAACCATGAATTCTACTGTCTACCAAAAAATTCTGAAGGAGAATGTCCGGCCATCTGTTCGTCAACTCAAGCTGAAGCGATCTTGGGTGCTGCAACAGGACAATGACCCAAAACACACCAGCAAATCCACCTCTGAATGGCTGAAGAAAAACAAAATGAAGACTTTGGAGTGGCCTAGTCAAAGTCCTGACCTGAATCCAATTGAGATGCTATGGCATGACCTTAAAAAGGCGGTTCATGCTAGAAAACCCTCAAATAAAGCTGAATTACAACAATTTTGCAAAGATGAGTGGGCCAAAATTCCTCCAGAGCGCTGTCAAAGACTCATTGCAAGTTATCGCAAACGCTTGATTGCAGTTATTGCTGCTAAGGGTGGCCCAACCAGTTATTAGGTTCAGGGGGCAATTACTTTTTCACACAGGGCCATGTAGGTTTGGATTTTTTTTTCTCCCTAAATAATAAAAACCACCATTTACAAACTGCATTTTGTGTTTACTTGTGTTGTATTTGACTAATGGTTAAATGTGTTTGATGATCAGAAACATTTTGTGTGACAAAACATGCAAAAGAATAAGAAATCAGGAAGGGGGCAAATAGTTTTTCACACCACTGTGTATGTATGTATGTATATATATATATATATATATATATATATATATATATATATATATATATATATATATATATAACACACTAGACATTAAGCCCGTTACAATAACGGGCGCTAGAACAATAGTGCATAAACATTAGTAGGAACAGTCTATATTAAATGGCAAGGGACCTTGACCTCATTCTGTTTCTTGTCTTAATTTTTTTTTTGTCAAAAATATTTTTGCAAGAAGCCTAAAGTAAAATAATAATAAAAATAAAATAGAAACGTATATGACAATACAGTAAGTATAATTAACATTACATTTATCCTCTCCTCTGTGGCTGCTGATTGATGTGTTGTGTCTGTTTGAAGATCTCCTATCCTGCCTCTCTTTATTTTAGCTTGCTGTGGCGTCTCTCCAGCAAGTTCTGTGCAGTTCCCCAGCAAGTATTTTAATCTGTGCTGGCGTGGAGCTGATTATTGTATGTGTGGCGTCTCCCCAGCAACGGATTTCATGTGCGCGAAAATAAATCTACTTTTAAAAGTCATCCTATTGTAATATCATGAAAATTCGTATATTTAGGAAAACCCCTTCAACAACTGACACTTTACACTTTACCGGGCCAAGCTTTTTAATCGCAAATCTGACATCCTCAGAGTGAAACTTGCACAACAACACACACTAATCCCACCTCTTTGGGGAAGCGGGTCTCCGTGAATCAGTAACCGATTGGATTTTTCGTGCCTTATGTTTTAGGTGTTCCCTCATTTCCCGAAATACGATTGGATCGGCCGCGCGATATTTTATAGGTCCCACCCTCTCTGTCTTGTGTGACGCTTCAGGCAGCCTTTGAAGCATCTGCTAGAGGCCAGTGACTCTGCCACTCATTCCGCCCTTACCTCCGTAATATGTGTTTAATTTTCTGTCACAACAGTGGGCAATCAGCAGAGTCTCCCCAGGAACTGATGCAATGTGTGGCATGTAGCTGATAATCGTGGCTGTAGCATCTCTCCACCAAGTACTGTGCAGTTCCCCAGCAAGTATTTTAATCTGTGCTGGCGTGCAGCTGATTATTGTATGTGTGGCATCTCCACAGCAACGGATTTTATGTGCACGGCCGCGAGTACCCAATCAGCACTCTCCCCAGCAATGATGTCCTTTATTAAAGACTGCCCGGCGCATGCGCACTTCACCAGAAGACACGGACACATGGACGCACACAGGGATTTTATTAAAGAGGATATTTTATATATATATATATATATATATATATATATATATATAGTAATCCCTCGCTACTTCGCGGTTCACTTTTCGCGGATTCACGACTTCGCGGGTTTTTAAATACAAGTGATTGCCCACATATCGCGGAAGTTATGTTCCAGACCCATCAGCAACAGGAGAAAATCCGCGATATAGAAAGACCATATAAATAAACATTTTTATAGTTTAAGCCTTAAAATACCCATCCCACATGCTTTAAACACATGTAAACTTATAAAACACACTTTGTTAACACATGATATGTGGATGTCGGGCTATGGATATGAGTAACATCTCACTATTATAAAACATTTTAACTTCACGCAAGACAAGACAGTGAGACAGGAAAATTGGTGATGTACAGGCTTTTAAATTATTGACAGGCAGAGCGACAAGCAGCACAAAGCCAGCACAAAGTCCACTTCTCCTTAGCGTTCATTCAGCTCCCCACCCCCTTGACAATGCGAACTGCGCCTCCGGGGAGGGGTGTTTGAGCGAACGTGCGTTCAGCCCTCACAAAATCACACACACACTCCTCCTCCTTCCGAACTCGCAGAGCGACAAGCAGGCATTTTGGCAGAAGCAGCACAAAGTCCATTTCTGCTCAGCGTGAGTTCAGCTGCCCCCCTTCACAAAGCGAGTGCAGACACATTGACGTCTGATCGCTGCGTGCAGTGTGCAGTGTTGGTCTGCAGTGTTTAAGAATGTAGAAAGTGTTTAAGAGCATAAGAAGTGTTTATAAGAGTGTGGGAAAGGTTAACAAGAGAGTGAGAAAGGTTTATAAGAGTGTGGGAAGGGTTTATAAAGCCTTAAAATATGTATAAATAATAAAATAAATATAGGTTGCTACTTCGCGGATTTTCACCTATCGCGGGGGGCTCTGGAACGTAACCCCCGCGATAGGTGAGGGATTACTGTGTGTGTGTATATTATATATATATATATATATATATATATATATATATATATATATATATATATATATATATATATACACACACACGCACACATTATATATATAAAATCCTAAGCCTAAAAGGGCAACAGTGACGTTTTTATGTCACTTTTTTGTCACGCTTTAAATCGGGATTATTTTAAAACCTACATATATATGATTGGTATCATTCTTTTCAGGATTTATCGAACTTTAATGTGATGTTGTTAGATTTTCAGATTCTTATTCCATTTTTAAAGTATAAACTAAAAATGATGAAGAGCTCACATCTTGCGAGACGGGACTTTGTGCCAAAAGATTTAACCACGCCCGAGGCCGGAAATAAAACAAAAAGAGTAGGACAGCTGCTGTACAGGCTTTTAAATGTTCGAAGCTATACACAAGATGCAAATCACGGGGCATGGCAGCAGCAGCAAGCCAGCAGCTGATCACTGTTTGAGAGGGGGTTTCGGAGGAGTGACTGAGTCTCCTTGGGGTGCGTTCAGCCACCCTCTTCACAATGCGAGCAGCACAGATGCAAAGGGCTTGGGGGAGCCCCCTAGTTGTTTATAAAATGTTAACAAATCTAGAAAATATATACAGTAATCCCTCCTCCATCGCGGGGGTTGCGTTCCAGAGCCACCCGCGAAATAAGAAAATCCGCGAAGTAGAAACCATATGTTTATATGGTTATTTTTATATTGTCATGCTTGGGTCACAGATTTGCGCAGAAACACAGGAGGTTGTAGAGAGACAGGAACGTTATTCAAACACTGCAAACAAACATTTGTCTCTTTTTCAAAAGTTTAAGCTGTGCTCCATGACAAGACAGAGATGACAGTTCCGTCTCACAATTAAAAGAATGCAAACATATTTTCCTATTTAAAAGAAGTGCGTGTCAGGAGCAGAGTCTGTCAGAAAGACAGAGGAAAGCAAACAAATCAATAGGGCTGTTTGCTTTTAAGTATGCGAAGCACCGCGGCACAAAGCTGTTGAAGGCGGCAGCTCACACCCCCTCCGTCAGGAGCAGACAGAGAGAGAGAGAGTTTGTTTTTCAAGCAAAAATCAATACGTGCCCTTCGAGCTTTCACATTCAGCTGTGCTCACTGGGATCACTAGCCCAACATGAGCTAGTTTGGCTAAATTTGGAAATGACTCTTAGAGCTCTGATGTCGTTGCCATTTTTAGTCAAATCTGTTTTAGACTGAAGTCTTTGTATGATTGACTTCTGATCATTTTTGACGCAACTGTCCATTCTTGCCTGCTACTTTCATATTTTAAAATTGGAAGGCTACCATTTTTGGAGTAATGATCGAAAAGAATTTCAGCAGACTCACTTGAATCCTGAGTTTCTGCACTGAAAACGTTTGAAAAACTAGTGTGATAAGAAGTCACAAAACAAGTATAAAGAGTTGGGGATTGGCCCCTTATATTGTTAGTAACAGGTAGCAATTTGGTCAAAAACTGTTTAAATGCAGGTATTCAACAAAGTACAGAAGGTTTGAAGGTGCTTTTATACAAAATGGTTGCTGATTAATTAAGGAGGAAGTGATGTCATCTGGGGAGGACAGGATTGGCATCATCATCGGAAGCCGGAAGTGATGTCATCAATGGGAGCCGGAAGTGACGGGGAGGATGGAATAGTGGATGGACAGCCATTTTCTGGAATGTGAAGTGGCGAATGCTTATTTGTCTTCTTTGGTTCTGAAAAGTTAGGGAAAGAGATATCAATACCATCAAACAACCCTTCATCCTTTACACCTTCACTCACCTCTGGGCTTGTTGACAGTCTCCTAAACGCTCGTGTGTGACATGACCCCCCCCCCCCCCCTCAGCCCAGACCCATCGGGTCGGGCGGCCTGCACTGAGAGGTCAAAGGAACGGGAGAGAGCATCGGTGTTGGCCTGGAGAGAGCCTCGACGATAGGCGACTGTGAATCTGTAAGCTTGTAACTCCAGAAACCACCTAGTGACACGAGGATTAGACTCCCGATTCAGGGCCATCCACTGCAAGGCAGCATGGTCCGTCACGAGAGTAAATTCCCGACCCAAGAGATAGTAACGAAGCTGAGTCACAGCCCACTTAATAGCCAAAGCCTCCCTTTCCACCACCGCATACCTGGTCTCCCGGTCCAATAGTTTCCGGCTGAGGTACATAACGGGGTGTTCGGCACCATCGATGCATTGGCTCAACACGGCACCCAAACCTGTGTCCGATGCATCGGTCTGGAGGATAAAAGGAAAATTAAAGTCAGGAGATTTCAAAACAGGTGCCGACGTAAGGGCCAATTTTAAGTCACAAAATGCTGCTTCAGGGCGGCACGGTGGCGCAGTGGTAGGGCTGCTGCCTCGCAGTTAGGAGACCCGGGTTCGCTTCCCGGGTCCACCCTGCGTGGAGTTTGCATGTTCTCCCCGTGTCTGCGTGGGTTTCCTCCGGGCGCTCCGGTTTCCTCCCACAGTCCAAAGACATGCAGGTTAGGTGGATTGGCGATTCTGAATTGGCCCTAGTGTGTGCTTGGTGTGTGGGTGTGTTTGTGTGTGTCCTGCGGTGGGTTGGCACCCTGCCCGGGATTGGTTCCTGCCTTGTGCCCTGTGTTGGCTGGGATTGGCTCCAGCAGACCCCCGTGACCCTGTATTCGGATTCAGCGGGTTGGAAAATGGATGGATGGATGGAAATGCTGCTTCAGCGACATCAGACCATACCACTTTAAGCGGAGCTCTTTTCTTTGTCAAATCAGTAAGAGGCGAAGCCCTCTCAGAAAAACGAGGAACAAAGCGACGGTAGTAACTCGCTAAGCCAAAGAAAGCCTGCACTTGCCTCTTTGAAATCGGACGGGGCCATTTAACAATGGCATCAATTTTGGAACACTGTGGCCAAACCATTCCACCACCCACCATTTAGCCCAAATACTTGGCCTCTTGCAAACCAAAGAAACATTTCTTAGGGTTGATCCGAAGCCCGGCTTGAACCAGTGTATGAAGAACGGCAAGAACCTGCTGTACATGATCCTTCCATGTGTCGGAAAAGATGATAATGTCATCCAAGTAGGCGGCACTATAGGAATTGTGGGGACGTAACAGTGTATCCACCAGACGTTGAAATGTCGCAGGCGCCCCGTGCAATCCAAATGGAAGGACCCTGTACTGCCAGTGTCCACTAGGGGTACTAAAGGCGTTTTTTTCTCTAGCGGAGGACATTAAGGGAATTTGCCAGTACCCTTTTGTCAAATCAAGAGTAGTTAGAAACTGCGCATTGCCCAATCTCTCGAGGAGATCATCCACCCGAGGCATTGGGTAAGCATCGAATTTGGAAACCTGATTGAGACGACGGAAGTCGTTACAAAACCTCCACGACCCATCAGGTTTGGAGACCAAAACGATTGGACTAGACCATGGACTAAAGCTTTCTTCAATAATGTTAAGGTCTAGCATCCGTCTGATCTCCAATTCAACTTCAGTTTTCTTTGCCTCGGGAAGTCGATAAGGGCGTTCTCTGACAATCACTCCTGGGTCAGTAATAATGTCATGTTCAATCAGCGAAGTGCGACCAGGTTGCTCGCTCACCACTTCCATCACAGACAGGATAGCTGATTCCAGCTCCTGTCTCTGTTTCCAGGACAAATCGGAACCGAAATTAAGGGGTTGATGTTCAACAAAAAGGGAGCGAGGCTGACCGGAGGTAGGAGCAGCCTCTCTATCCTTCCACGGTTTCAGCAAGTTAATATGATAAACTCGCTCGCTCGGTCGACGATTAGGTTGTTTAAGTAAATAGTCGACGAGCCCTTTTCGTTCCTTAATTTCATAAGGCCCTTGCCAATGTGCCAATAATTTAGAATGGGAAGAAGGGACGGGCACCATAACACGATCACCCGGGCGAAACTCCCGGAGGGAGCTTGAGCTTTTTCAAGATGATCCTTTAGAACAGGTCTAATTTTTTCCAATCTATCGCGTAACTGTGCGATAAATTCCAAAATAGAGGAAGGGAGGACCTCCTCTTCCCAACCTTCTTTTAGCATGTCCAAAAGACCACGGGGCTGTCTGCCATAAAGAAGCTCAAAAGGAGAAAACCCTGTGGAGGTTTGAGGGATTTCCGATAGGCGAAAAGAACGAGGGGCAGCAACTGATCCCAGTTTCTTCCATCCTCGCTAACTACCTTGCGCAACATCTGTTTAAGTGTTTGATTAAAACGTTCCACCAACCCATCAGTCTGAGGGTGATAAACGGACGTCTTAAGATGTTTAATATGCAGTAACTTAGCCACCTCCCTGAACGTCACCGAAGTGAAGGGAGTTGCTTTGTCAGTTAAGACTTCTTTGGGAATCCCAACACGAGCGAAAATCCCTACGAGTTCCTGTGCGATTATTTTAGAAGTGGCTGAGCGCAAGGGAACAGCTTCAGGAAAACGTGTAGCATAATCAACCAAAACCAAAATATATTTATGACCTCTTAATGAGGGTTCAAGGGGACCTATGAGGTCGATACCGACTCGTTCAAAAGAGATATCAATCAGGGGTAAAGGAATAAGAGGAGCACGGTCCCGTCTAGGAATCTGACGAATCTGACACTCCGGACAGGAAGCACAGAAACGTCGGACCACCTCGTGTATCCCAGGCCAATAAAATCTGAACTTAATACGTTCTAATGTTTTTTCGGTCCCCAAATGGGCTCCAAGTAAATGGGCATGTGCTAATTCACACACTTGACGACGAAAAGTGCGTGGTATTAACAACAAAGTACGAATTTCACCATTGTGTTCTGCTACACAATATAATAAATCATTTTGTATGACAAAGTAAGGCATTCGTGGTAAGGAATCGCCAGACATATGTCTGTTAACTGAAACTACAGCATTTCTAGCAAACTTCAGGGAATCATCGTTCCACTGTTCTCTTTTGAATAAAGAAGGGGTAAATTTAAACTGCGAAGCCAATTCAGTAATGGGATCTGTGCTAACCTCAAGGGGCGGGGCTACAGGCGCCTCAGGTCCTTCGGAAGACTGGCTGACCCCCGTAGTGCCTGAAGGGCCTGCGCCACCGTTAACTAAACTAACCGAAACTAGAGATTGTAAACACGGCGTGGAGACTGTCGGATCATTGTGTTCACTATCCATGAGCAAGCCCTCTTGTAATACAGGAGTAGAAGTTTTTCCGATATTACTGTTAGACCAGTCACGCCCTAAAATTGCCGGAAAAGGTGGATTCGACATTACAGCCACCAATGTGGACCGCATAACATTTCCCACCGTAATGGTACAGCGGGCAGCACTGTAATAACGGGTATCCCCATGTATGCAGCGAAGACTGATCTGCGTATTTGTCCACTGTCGCGGTAAAACATAACGGCGAGCAACAATAGAGATGTTACTCCTGGAATCAAACATGGCAGTAACTTGAAACCCATTAAGGAGAATGACTCCCGTATAAGGACAAGATAAAGGGTTGATGACGGCACAATACCTCTCTCCCTTGATGAGTGTACAATCCATCGGCTCCGGGTTAGGACAAGCAGTAAAGACATGGCCTACCCCCCCACACTTGAAACAGCGAGGAAGGTAAGCCTGTTTTTCTTTCTTCCGAACGGAAACATCGGGGTTAGGGCGGGTGGGCTCAGAATAAGGCACACGAACCTGTCGGGTTGGACGCGAGAACCGTTCTGACCCTTCTGTTTTACAGACCGCCCAATAACGCTCCACTACTTCTACGAGGTTATCCATAGATGTTATTTCTTGTTTACGGACTTGCTGGGCGACATTTTCGGGGAGAGCACTAATAAACGTTTCTACCATTAGTAATTCAGCCATATGCTGGGCCCTGTTTACTTCAGGCCGTAGCCATCTGCCCACTTTACCCCATACTTTGTACACTTGCGTACGTATCGCTCTTTCGGGGTCGAATTTCCACTCTCTCCATTCTCTCGCCTGCTGAGCCGCTGATACGCCGTAGCGTTTAAAAACCTCATTTTTTAGAACATCATAATTGGCGGCCTGCTCTTCAGTCAGGTCATAATAAGCCCTCTGCGCTTCCCCCTTCAGATAGGGTGCCAGGATGTATGCCCACTCCGTCTTCGGCCATGCATTACGTTTAGCGGTACACTCAAAAACTAAAAAATGTTTCCACATCATCCCCTTCTGTTAAATGAGTAAGTAAAGGAGGTACCGACCGTGATGTTTCCGCTCTTACTGCTGCCGCTTCCTGAGCTTCCGATTCCGCCAATCTGGTCCTGGTGTCTCCAAGCTCCAGCTTCAAAGTTTGAATTTCGGCTACTAGGGTGTTTAGAACCGCGTTGATATCTTGTCCCTCTGACATCCTGGAACAACGTTCGATCTTTGCCGACTACGACAATTGTGATAAGAAGTCACAAAACAAGTATAAAGAGTTGGGGATTGGCCCCTTATATTGTTAGTAACAGGTAGCAATTTGGTCAAAAACTGTTTAAATGCAGGTATTCGACAAAGTACAGAAGGTTTGAAGGTGCTTTTATACAAAATGGTTTCTGATTAATTAAGGAGGAAGTGATGTCATCTGGGGACGACAGGATTGGCATCATCATCGGAAGCCGGAAATGATGTCATCAATGGGAGCCGGAAGTGACAGGGAGGATGGAATAGTGGATGGACAGCCATTTTCTGGAATGTGAAGTGTTGAATGCTTATTTGTCTTCTTTGGTTCTGAAAAGTTAGGGAAAGAGATATCAATACCATCAAACAACCCTTCATCCTTAACACCTTCACTCACCTCTGGGCTTGTTGACAGTCTCCTAAACGCTCGTGTGTGACACTAGAAATAATTGGCATGTCAGGGAATCTTGCATCTAGGTGCTTGACACCTGTCTCTGGGTATTTATCATATATTGCAGTTTTGAATGACATTACATCACACTGTGTATAAAAAATGCAGATATCTGACCATTCTTCTGCCAGACAATGATGAAGGCTTTGAAAATATCTCCCAGGAGTGTCTTTCAACTCCATGATGGACAACTCTGCGTCAAGCAAAATTGGCTCAATTTTGGTAAGATTGACATCTTGCCTTTGCCAAGCCTTAGACAAGTTGGACAACAAAGGTAATACGTCTGAAAGCATCATCAGAGAGGAAATAAAATTGTACGTTTTAATACATCTGCTTAATCCTTCAGCTGTGATGTCATTTCATTCAGTGGCCTCAGCTATGACACTCTTCATACACTGTTGTAATGACTGTACTGCAGAGTCATGAGACAGCCATCTAGTGTCACTGGCCATTTTCAGCTCAGTCTGGGGAGTGTTCAGAATATTTTGGATTTCTGTTAAACCAGCCATCCTAGCTGAAAAATTTTGGAACAAACAGAACAGCTACCTTAAGATGTTGTTCAGTTTTGTTAAATAAGGTACAGCAGCTGCTGCTGCTTGGGCACATGCAAGGGCCAATCGGTGGTTTACACAGTGGCAGTTGTCCAAGAGTCCAGATGTTTTATCTTTAAGCAGTTTTGCCACACCTTTCTGTTTCCCAATCATAACAGCCGCTCCATCTGACCCTAGTCCAACCAGATTAGAGTGTCCATAGTCTCCCTCAGTGTGTTGGTTATAGTCTCTGCTTTGCCATCAATCATATTGCGGGTTGATACAAAACTAATTCTGACCTCTTTAGTGACCTGGCAAACATATTTAATGCAAATAACTAATTGTTTTGCAACTGAGATGTCTGTGGTTTCATCACACAGAATACTGAAAAAATTTTCAGCGTGTATATTTTTCAGTATGTTAGACTTTATTTCTGATGCTAACACATCCAGCAGCTCTTGCATTATTCTTTCAGAGGTGTAATGTGCATTTTTAACAAAAAAGGAACAACCCATTTCTTTACAGTGTTCCAACAGCTTTTCAAACAACATTGTATGTGGCAACTCATTTTTTGCCAATCAAAACATGGATCTTAAAGCTCCCACAAAGGCACCTCTCTGTAAGTTATTTAACACAGATAGAGATCTTTCAATTTGACCGATTCCAGTTTGCTCTAGTACACGCTTTCCTAAAAGGCCAGCAAAAGACTCAATGTGCGTTTTACTTTTTTCATGGTCCAGCAAGCTTTCTTTTCAAATTCTTGTGCATGGCACATTTACCCAAGGTAACTCCCTCCTTGGGGGGTGTTTGTTTGAATATTTCATGCACAATGAGCACCACATACCATTTTCTTTGACCATTAGCCAATCAAAATCTTTAAACCATTGTTTGTTTATGCCGGATAAGCGGTGCTTAGATTTATCAATTGGCAGAGTGTGTGCTGAAGAGATTTCCCCTGAAGGACCAGCCTCTGCAATATCTTTGTCTGAAATTGCCACATCAGGAGTTGACGTCGCACCTTCATTAGTTTGTGGCATCTCTTTTTTGAAATAACTGAGCAGTATTGTTTTCTGAACATTTTTTTTACTCATGTTGGTAAAACGTTTGGAAAAAATTAAAAGTATCTATGAAGATGACTTTTGAGTGGGAAAGTGGTTGCCTGTTGGATATTCAATGCACACTTGCACTACGGCACAGCAAGATTTGAACAAAAAAAGGAATGGCAGATGGGTCACTTTAATAAAACCCTCAGCAATTCAGTGACAAAACCTTTGCTCAGGACACAGTGTGTGTGGCAAGGATTTCTGCACACTTACAATATAGACGCAGGTCCGAATATGAGCAAATATAAGAACGGCAGATGGGGTCACTTTAACAGGAACCACAGTGAGTGCTACAAGGATTTTTGCTCACAGAACACACCCAATGCTTAAACAACTGTATATATTGGTTTGCTATGTACTGAACAAGAAAAGAGCAGCTGTACGCTTAGCAGCACTACCCAGACTGCACTGACACCGAGAACAGAGACATCACTTCCTGATGCCCTTTTTCTGATATCTGACAGGTTGGTTCCACTACTCTTTTCTTTATTTTATCAGTCCTCCTCTTGCCCGCCCATCTCCGCATTCTCTTTGCTTGTGAACTGCCGCCCTGTCCCCACTATTAGCATGTACAGCCACCTCTCGAAAGTCCACCTCCTCATACTCTTTGCTTGTGAACTCCGCTCTGCCTCGTCCCCGCTATTAGCTTGTTCAGCATTGAGTGATCAGCAATATCCCAGTACGCGCCTCTCCCCTTGCCACTTGTGATCCTGCTTCTAAAGTATTTGCCCACCCGCCTGCTCGTCCCTTGCCATCTCTGCAGATCATTAGATCAGCCTGTGCCTGTAGATCTACAGCTGTCATCTCGCAAACTCATGTAAGATGACAGCCGGGCGCTCAACTAAATTAGCCGGACGATGTGCCCAGCTAAAAGACGCTAGGGAGAGCACTGAAATATATATAGTGGAACCTCGGTTTGCGAGTAACTTGGTTTACTAGTGTTTTGCAAGACGAGCAAAAATTTTTAATAAATTTTGACTTGATAAACGAGCGAGGTCTTGCAGTACGAGTAGTATGTATACGCTTTGTCTGCTGAGTGTCATGTGAGCACAACTGAGCTGATGGTTCTTCTCTCTCTCTCTCACTGCGGGATTGTGGGCAATCGTCTCCTATTCTCCGTGTGAGTCGGCGTGCCTCACTCATATAGTCAACATCCATACGAGCGTATACTGTTTACTACAGCATTACCATTGTGACTGTGTGTGCACGCGTGTGTGTGTGTGTGTGTTGTGACGTGCGAGTCCCCGTCTTGCACCCTAAAACACGAAGTTGAGTCTCAGTACTTTAGCAACACCAGCTTTATTCAGCTTGAAACAGCAACAGAGCGGTTATTTATACACAGACACAGCAGTCAGGCAGGGCCCTGCACATTTATAATGTTCCTTGTATCACCCATCGACGGCACAGGCGCATATAGCATGTCCGCGATCTTTTCAGATTCGCTTTTACGGCGAACTGCTACAGCACTGGGAGACTGCGATTGCTTTGGGACGCTCTTCCGCGTTTGTCGTCCCATTGGGTGCAATCCCACAAGAGTTTAGAAACTCACAAACACCAGCCATGATTCTTTTCAAAGGTAAAGTGCAGGTTAATTTGTTTTATGTATTTTACTTTAGATTTTGTATTAATCATTTTTATATGAATAGTTTTGGGTTGTGGAACAAATCAACTGAGTTTCCAATATTTCTTATGGGGAAATTCACTTTGATATACGAGTGCTTTGGACTACGAGCACGTTTCCGGAACGAATTATGCTCGCAAACCGAGGTTCCACTGTATTTTTGTTAGAGAAATGGTAAAAACTGTTTTTTTTTAAATTAAGCTTTGTTTCAGATAAATACATTACAGAACACATTAAACAATATGACAGATTACAATTATGAGAGCATTATTATGCCATATGCATCATTGATAAATATTTTCTGTACATATGAGTTTTTTATTTTAGTATTTTTATGGTCATTGAACAATAAACCTGGGTTAGGGTTAGGGATAGGCGGATCGGTGCGGCATCAGCAGTAATGCGGGCGCTGCATCGGTCTGTCGTGGTGAAAAAGGAGCTGAGCCGCAAGGCGAAGCTCTCAATTTACCAGTCGATCTATGTTCCTACCCTCACCTATGGTCATGAGCTATGGGTAGTGACCAAAAGAACGAGATCGCGAATACAAGCGGCTGAAATGAGTTTCCTCCGCAGGGTGTCTGGGCTTTCCCTTAAAGATAGGGTGAGAAGCTCAGTCATCCGGGAGGGGCTCAGAGTAGAGCCGCTGCTCCTCCGCATTGAGAGGAGTCAGATGAGGTGGCTCGGGCATCTGATCAGGATGCCTCCTGGACGCCTCCCTGGTGAGGTGTCCAGGGCACGTCTAACCGGGAGGAGGCCCCGGGGAAGACCCAGGACACGCTGGAGGGACTATGTCTCTCGACTGGCCTGGGAACGCCAGAGCTAGAAGATGTGGCCGAGGAGAGGGAAGTCTGGGCATCTCTGCTCAAGCTGCTGCCCCCGCGACCCGACCTCGGATAAGCGGGAGACAATGGATGGATGGATGGATGAACAATAAACCTACAGAATTTCTTTCTTTTTTTTTATAAAAATGAAGAGGTAATACCTGTGGCTGACAGTTTAATTATAAAAACACAAAAGTTAACACTGTAATATAGAACATAAAGCTTCTATGCATCTAGTTATGCAGGAGCTTAGTATAAATGTTTTAAGTGGAGTAGAGCAAAACAAACAAACAAAGTACTGGTATTTACCAATTTAGCAACCTGAAATCCGTGATCTGTATCGACCCAAAAATCACAGCATCCCTCAAAAATGCATGGGGGGCCCTAACCAACATTCCACCATGCTGCTCTCCTACAATGGTATTTCACTTGGTTTTGTTGGGTGCCTTTTCAGAAGTGGTTCAAAGTACAGCTTGGTCAATTTACTTAATGAAGCTACTACTTCCATGTTGCAGCAAGTGTGTTTTGTTAAGTGGCACATCAATACATCAATTTTAGAAGCCTGGAATACAGTGTTGCACAATTTCCTATTGCTAAGTTTATTCTTAAACTGCTTTATTTTGATTCACCATAACAACTGTGCAGCTGCCAGATTGTTTTCTTAATTAATCAGACCTGGTCTGATCTTCCAAAGTAGAGGACACATATTTTACTCTCTAAGCATTGAAGACGGTGATTCACAAAACCACCACCTCCACCCTGTAGGCATTGCAAAAACTCCCTAATGCAAGTACAATTCCCGGAATATCACAAAAATATTTTTTTTAAATAATTCAAACCTACTGAACTAGGGATATCACAATCCCAGAATTTTTGTATTTCTGTGAAATTTCACGATACTTGAAACCTATTCAATACCATGGCAAAAACAGAAATCCCATTAAATGGCCTAAAAGTAACATCAATATTCAAGGGGGGGGGGGTCGGGTGGATGGATTTCAGCATAGGATTAATAAAGAGGATTTATCTTACCATGTGCACATTCAAATTTTATTATCTGACATTCTCACCGGTGATTGAAAAACACTGCTTAAAATAGTGCTAAAAATAAAATAATTCAAATGTTCTTGTATTTATACTGTTGAGTACAGTGTACACACTGTACATTCAGCTCATCAGCATAAATTTAGCTGTTTCTGAAATAAATAGACACATCATTTGAACCAGGGTATTGAATATGGGGATCGCCTGCGCATTTGTGTTAACCTGGTTTCTCTAATCAGAATAAGGGATTACATGGTGTTGTTAGTTTCTGTGACTAACATCTTAATAAACGCATGTGAAGGCAATGATGGCCGCTTTCTGAATTCAACATCATTGAAGGCTTTATTATGATTGGCCAGTATCCATGCAGTTTGAGGGGAACCACTGTTGAGTCAGTATTTTCCTGCTGTGATCGTTGCTTATTTTCAAGGACGTGTATTTACTGTGCTTGCCCTCAAACTGTGGTGGATAACAGTCATTGAAACTTCCATGCTTTTGAAGATAGTCATGAATCATACTGGACTCTTTTATGATGGCAACTGTTTCACTGCAGGTCAAACAGGATGGCTGAGCATTTTGGAAAGATGGCACTATAAAAGACATATGTTTTAATCCATTCATTATTGAAATGATGATTCTCTGTATTAATTTTCCTCTTAAGGCATTTTTGCTAGCAAACTAATTTTGAACATTAAATTGCAATGTGGATTTTGAATGTTACCTCCTTTTCTAATAAGTGAAGTTATATAATGGGATAAAAAACCATTGTTGATTTTCACGAGAACAAAAATTGTTGTGCATGTTTGTTTGAAACAGTAACACCAGGATGAATTCAGTGAAATAAATTTGTATAGGTGCCTGCCCCCAGAAAGCTCAAAAGAGTATTTGCTCTGTGAGATTTGTCCCCATGTCAAGTCTATTTCATGACCCCTAATATAAAAGCATTAAAATGACCATGATATTGCACGTACAAGTTGAAAATGAATTTTTGAGTGCAAAAAATAAGTAAGTTTAGCCTGTAAGAGAAAGCTGACAAAGCTTGAGAGGATCTGCAGAGAAGAATGACAGACTATCTCCAAATCCAGATGTATAAATCTTGTCGTATCATACTCAAGAAGACTCCAGGCTTGTGGTTTAACTAGGTAATAATTCTTTAATAATTCTTTACATTTATATAGCGCTTTTCTAACTACTCAAAGCATTCTCCACACAGGGAGGACCCGGGAAGTGAACCCACAATCTCCTTAATGCAAAGCAGCAGCACTACCATTGCGCCACCTGTGAGGACTGAGTAAAGGGTCTGAATACTTGTGTTAATGTGATATTTCTTTCTTTTTTTAATTTGAATAATAATAAAATCCTGTTTTATCTTTTTCATTTTGGAGTATTGCTTTAATAGGGTAAAAAAATTTAATGATTTTAGCACAAGACTACTACATAGCAAAATGTGTACAAATTAAGGCCTCTGAATACTCTCTGAAGGCAGCATATAAAAACTAAAAGAGAAGAAAAAGTACTGACAGTCTCAAATGCACTTAGGTAAGGCATTCCAAAGTTTGGGCCATGGCACTGAATGACCTGCCTTCCTACATTGACAGTTTGGTCTAAAGAACCACCTAGTCTAGTGCCAGAGGACTTAAGTACTGGTGGAAGACTGCAGAGGAGCTCAAGTAGATAAAAGGGTTGTTAGAACATGCAAATGTTGATGGTGGTAAGAAGTTTCTACTTAATATACAAAGAAATTGGCAACCAATGTAGCTGATAAAAAAACAGGAGTGGTGTGTGCTATATGATTAGTTTAAGGAAAGACTCTTGCAACCGATATCTGAATAAATTGCATTCTGTTGAGCACTTTAGCGTATAGATGAGTGAACAGGGAATTACAATAATCAAGTTGGGAAGCAATGAAAACATGAACCACATTTTCAGCATCTCACAACAAGATGAGCAATTTTGCAAAGAAGAAAAATGGAAAGATGCAGTTTTAGTAAGTGAGCTTATATGAGGCACATACACAAACTTCCAGTGCTCTTCAAATGCAATTCTCATTTTAAATTGGAAACCATCAATTGTATGTCATGCCTAAGGGGAAAATAATAAACAAACCACCACCAATGTGGGAAGAACCTGGAGGTTGAGCTTACAGAAAAGTGGGTTTTGAGAAATGGACTTGAAAGAGAACATGCATGTCAGCTCCTGTCGAGTGTGCTCCGGGGGAATTTCATTACTGGATCAGGTTCATCTCCACTGCCTCCTCCCATTCTTGCAGCAGGTCTTGACAGAATGCATTTTTTTTATTTTATACTAGTATTTATTTTGCTTATGAGGCCTAGAAGATCAGAAGTGTAAAACAGGTGGGTGAAGCTTCAATCTGACCCACAAGTTCATTAGGTTACTCTGTACAAGTCATTTTATTTGATTTACTGATCATTACTATTGTAATGCATTCATTCATTTCACAATCTCCATATACAATTCACAGTCTGTATGTGCTGGTACTTATCCTAGAATCATCTGGCACAATGTGTGAACCAAATCTGGCCTAGATGGTAGTTAAATATGACTACCCTTATGCATGTTAGGTAAGCTAAGAGTCACCCACCCTTAACCTAACCTGCATGTCTTCAGGAAGTGGGAGGGATATTCCCACACAAGACATGGATGATTTGAACGCAAGGTCTTGTACTGAGTTGTACTGGTGTCTGTCAGCTCCAACTCACTGAACCACTGTGTTGCCTACAATTATTACAGTTCATTTTATTTTAAACTTTTATAATGTACAGCATAAAATGGATTGGTAATTATCTCAGTTATCTGCAGTACCAACAGGTCTTGTTTCAAAGTAAATTTGAGAAGCATAAAGAAACTAAAGGCAAGTCACGTATTTCTACTTATAACCTCACCCACGTCAGTTCCAGCTGCCTTTCCTTTATCATGAGCAGAGCAAGTACAGGTCATCTTATCACGGAGGGCAATGACTCCTGAGCAAACTGACAAAGAGACTGCATAGATTGCAGCCACAAATTTTTCAGGCTTATTCCACTCAACCACTTGATCACTTCTTACGAGTTCACATTTTGGACTTTGAACCCCTCTCTGGCTGCATTTAAACCCAGATCAAGAGGGTAGTGAAACAATATCTGCTGTAAATTTTCTGTATGTACATTATCCTGGTCATGACCTGGTAGAATTGAAGCCTACCTTGGAGCAATAGTCACAAAGCAGGATTCAACCTTAAGTGTACCCTCATGGTCACTCACAGGGCAGTCAAACAATTAGCATGTCTGCAATGTAGGAGGATAGGCAAAAATATAAAAAGTGACTCAGAAGGCTTAGAGAAGAGAATCCTGATCTAAGAACTGCAAGGCAGTAAAACATAATTAAAATTGTACCCACTTAATTAGTTATATGCTCCACAAATACAAAATTATTAAATTACAGGAAAAAAAACAATCATAATTTCATGGTGTGGGGCATTATGACCTACAAGTTGAATGAGATGGATGATTTGATAAACATGTCTTGCCTATCATTTTAATATGACATCAGTATCTTCATCTGGCCATTGATAATGTTTAGAAAATGTGGAATGCACCTGATGTCTGTACCATACTTCCAAAGACAGAAGCAATCACACAACTGATGTGCCACATACTGTATATAGTTGCCTGCTATGTTGGGTTCCACCCAATACTAAATCTCCACTTGCATCCTTCATTTTAGATCAAATACTATTTTTTTGCTCTGGTTCTGGAAGAATTTGTTGCTTACACAGGCTGTTTCACTACGCTATTTTATGCCACTAGCTGTTTTACCCAGACTCACTCAGAAAAATTATAAAGGAGCAATGGCTGGTACGTGAAGTCTTCTGTCTGCACTAGCAACTTCAGATTTAATTTCCTCAATTAGCAAAAGACCCTCCACAACCAACAACTAACAATACCACAAAAAAACGCAACTTTCACAAAACCTGAGCTGGAATGAGGTGTCCATGAAAGCAACTAAATGACAGGGCTATCAGATCAAATGTCACTATTCTAATATAAATTATAATATATTTAAACAATAATTTTATTTGATAGTAAAAGCTAACAAAGAATGTTAAAAGAATGGTTGCTTAATTTACCTCTTACGGATTTCAGCCTTGTGTTTTTTTCCAAACTCTCTATGCCATATTTTTCAGATCTGTTTGTGCACATCACTTCCACAATCATCTTTTCGTAATTTAGAATTGTTAGCTTGTATTGTTATCAATAAAACTGACAGACTTTCTACCTCACTGCACTGCTATCATTCCAAGTTAGCTCACTCTTGAGCCCGAGATCAGGGATTTGCCATTTTATGTTAAAGCCATTAAGCATTCACTGCAAAAGCCGATTTCCTTTATCATTAATCATAATGGAAAAATAATGTACATATTTCTTCTTTTTCTTTTATTAAAACAACAGCTTTAAAATCACCATTCTAAAGAGTATTTTCAGTGTCAGTGAAGCACATTTAGCTACCTTGACCATATTTAGGAGGCTGCTTCATTGACACAATTTCACATCATTTCAAAAACGAAGGCACTATGAAAAATAAGGAGCAATTATACCTGTATTATATTTTAACTGAATCTGTAAAGGGGGTAAAAAAAAAAAAAAAAAAGAATTGTCCTTAGTTTAATTCTGTAGTTTACTCCTTGACCACTGGCACCCCGTGTTACAAACTTGACAAATCGATTTACCTTCCACTTGTAACTTTTGTTGAAACTATAGCCTAAACTACAGATTTGTTTAAAAATTTTGCTATGCATTGTTAACTTTGTAGCTGATTCTTATAGGAATACTCCACTTGCAATTGAAATGCTCATTCACATCTGAGCACAATTAACTTTCTTTCACTACAGCATTTTGGGAGGTGGTTCATTTAACAATATTTTAGTAAAAATGTATGTGTTTTGGATGTTGTAAGCACACAACTGGATGATTAAACATGTGGGTTATGCAACTCAAGTAGAGCAAGATTTTTTCATGGACTTTTTGATAATAATTGCTGTGGTCTATCACTGGTCGTAGAGCCTTGTTGTATCAGCCATTGCTACAAACTAAATTGGGTAAATGACATATATAAAATATTTCTTCTTTTATATTATTTTATATTCTTGTAGTGCCTTGATGTATATAAAAGAGACAGGCAGTGACTTTAAATGTTCTAGACCAAAAAGCCACATGACAGGTGGAAAAAATATAATAGAGTGTGTTTAATGTGTCTAAGTAATCATGAGTGATTTTTTCTGGATTTCATATGTGCATTACGGGCATGTGAAGAGTCTTGGTTCAACTTTTCCCTTTGATCATGTCACTTTCTACATACAGAAAGTCCTGTTATTGAGAAGGGCTGTTTTCAAGTATTCATTTTCTTCAAAGCTGCACCTCTGCTCAAGTCATAAGCACTTTATGTTTTGCAGATGCATAGTGAGCAAAAAATTTTTGATTAATATGAAACATACAAAGGCATTTATAGAACATTTAAACATATCAACATATCTACAATTACTGATTATCCAAACCTTCATTTTTGTATAATCTGACACCCCACTACAGAATATCATAAAATGGTATTAAAACACATTTTTATGCCCTGTACTAATATATGTAATTACATTCTATTCTCTTTGTAGATGTTTTTGTCTATGACCATTTAATAAACATAAATATGGTCCCTCTGTCTGTCATGAAGTAAATAAATACGTAAAAACGCACCAACGTTCAGAACAGTCCCCAAAAGCCACAGAATACTGTACCCTGTGTACATTTTCTTATTTGTTTAAAAATAGCACTCAACAGAAAACTAGTACGGACCACCAAACAAAGCTGTGCACTAAAATGGAAAACTTAAAAGACTTGAAATAAGTCAAGTCGACATCGTGTTCTCAAAAACACTTAATCTATCTCAGGATCATGGAGGGACTAAAGCCTATGCAACCGGGACTGGACTAAACACCAAAATGCCAATCTGCCACAGGATCCACCCTTTTTTCCTCCAGCTTCCACGAGGCCACTTTAGAATCTCCAATTACAACAACCTCCATGATGCTAGGGAAAATAGGAGCCTCCATGTGAATGGACTCTGTCCAGGGCCGATGTCTGCACAGAGAGGACCCCTGCTCATGAGTCTCAGGAGGTTCAGTTAATGAGTGATTTCATTTACACAGCATTGAAATGACTGGTGTCCCATTGAGGGGTGGCTCTAGCACAGTACCTACGTCTGCAGAGATTGGCTCCTGCTCCCTATGACTGGATTGTGCAGCTTCAGAAAATGAATTCACAGATGGTCCACTCTGTAAAGCACACAGACAGCCATAGAGACGTTCACAGGTTTTTAATGTACAACATCAGTGACCACGTCTGGCAGGCTTCCTTATTAAACATGACACACCAACTGCCATAACTCCCAAAACCAAAAGACTGTCATATATCATTTATGTGAGTTGTGGTCTTCGCTTTAGGATTTCTTTTTATTTTCAATTTCAATATACATGGCTGGTAACTATTAAAAACAACATACACATAAACGGGCGCATGCATGCACAAATCAGCCTTCTTGTGACTTATTAAAAGGAGCAGCCGCCACGAATTATCCCTTGATGACAGGCCTGCCACTGCCAAAAAGGCTGATGGCAGTTGGTTACCATTGACCGACACTCACAATTATAGTTTCAGGATAAAAATAAGAGCAAACACAAAGCTGCTGCCCCGTTCACAAAGATCATTTGTTCTAGTCACCCCCATCATCAAGGTAATAAGAAAAAAGAGATAAATTCATTTATAAAGCTCCAAACATTGGCACCCACTTGTGAACAGGCATACTTGTTTCAGACTGTGGTTTGAGGGGTGGAACTAGACAGGCAGTTAAATTTAATTTTTATAACATTGCTCCATTTCTTTAACTGCTTTGAATATAAACATATAAACTTTGAATATATACTCGTTATTTCTACAGATCAGGGAACATAAAATCCAGTAGCTTGGCAAACAAGAACGCCAGCAACTATGTCCTTATGAATGTCTGCTCTGCCAATTGTATTTACACTTAATGTCGCTTTTGGTTTGAAAAAATTGTCATCAGTTCATTTATTGAATACCATTTAGAGTCACAGAGAGCCTGCACCCATTTCAGCAGGTAAGGGTGCAAGACAGGACCCAATTTTGGATGGAATACCAGGTCAAACTGTCTTAAGCTCTGCAGATTTACGAGTTCAGAATAAACCTAATCAGCATGTTTTATGGACGACAGTGGAAAAACTGCAGGACTGGGAGATGCCAGAATTTCTACATGTGGCGCAAACATGGCGAGGGCAATGAATCAAACCCATGTATCTAGTTCTAGAAAACAGCAAATGATCTCCTCTGTGCTTCCTTCTCTCTAGCATTAGGCAATCATCAATATAGCCACTCTTATATAAATACACACAATGCATAACATTTTCAAACCTAGGTCAGAGTCCCAGAGGGCCAGAACCTCCCCACACAGCACTGTGTCAGGGTGAGAAACAACCTTAGATGGGGTGCCAGTCCATCGCACAGCCTACTCACACCCAAAAAGGGCCAACTTGAGATCACCAGCTAACTTAAAACTGAATGTCTTTGAGGTGTGGGAGGAAACTCAAACAGACATGGGGAGACTATGCAAAGTCCACACAAACAAGGATTGCACATGGGATTTGAACTCCTGATACTGGATCTGTGACGTTACACCACTAATCACTCAGCCATTTTTCACAAAGCATTAAATGTGACCACTGTCAAAAGGGTAGTTGAAAAGGCAATGGCTTTTCAAAATTGTTAAATATTATTCTGGATTTGGAGGCTGGAGTCCAGAAAACTGCCCTGGATAGGGCACCACTCCATCACAGGATCCACTCACTCACACAGCCACAACTAGCAATATGGAATCACCAATCGCCTAAAACACATATTTAGGGATATGGAAAGAAAACCGATAACCGGGAGGACAACTTACACAAAGAATAACTGGAAAACTCCAGGCCACAAGACAATGAGTGAGTGTAGGACTCCAACACTGAATTTTGGATCCACGAGGCAGCAAACATGTTTGTGTGTACACAGTATATATCAGTTTAAATGTCTATCTATATATCAGTATACGAGGGGGGACCCAAAAATAACAGGGAATATTTTTAAAACGTGTTTAATTTAATTTTCTGTACAAACTACAATTAGTCTCCTTCAAAGTACTCTCCATTGGCGGAAATACACTTATCTAACCATTTGTTCCATTGTTCGAAATATTTTTTAAATTCGTCTGAAGTAATGCCCATTAATGCTCTGGTCGTTTCTTGTTTTACCTCTTCGATGTCAGCAAAATGCCTTCCTTTCAAGTCTTTTTTCATCTGAGGGAACAAAAAGAAATCACAAGGAGCTAAATCCGGTGAGTAGGGTGGGTGGTTCAGGGTTGTCATACCGTTTCAATAACAATAGTTTCTGCAACACTTTTTTCAAGAAGAAAACAAAATTTCACTGCAGCGCGTTGCTCACGATAATCGGCCATCGTAAAAAAAACGACGCTTGCACAAAACTACTTTTACAAAAAAATTCACTGAACACAAGCACAACCTTCCAGACTGATGGCACTTGGCAGACTGACTTGTGAGGAGTGTAACTAGATCGCCCTAGCGGCCCAACCACATACTACAAGTACCAACCTAACAACAACAAAATTCTGGTTATTTTTGGGTCCCCCCTCGTATCTCTTTCACACACACACTATTTTATTTTTATAGACACAGAAACAGAAAGACAGACAGACAGACACACACACACAGTACATACAGTATACATACACATTTACATACAGTATAGTCATGTGCTAAAGTCTGGTGAGTGTTTTATAAGGATGGCTGAGAGCACAGATAGAGAAAGAGGGAAAATACACAGCTACTTCTGTACTTCTACCTTGCAGTCTGGAAGGAAAACAGACAGGATATGCTTGATGACACAAGTGCCAAACAAACAGACTAATTCTGCCCTTTCTGGTCTGCCAAGATATAAAGACAGCCCTGACCAGGAGAAGAAAGGTGAACTGACAGACAACCTCTAAGGAGGAAACAATCTCTTGAAAAGCAAGCAGAATTTTCTTAGATTAAAACTGATTCTTTGCTTCTCATTTAGACAAAATAAACAGTCTCTCCCTGGAGCCCCAAACCAAGCTGTCTCTCCTTTAACTCTTTTCACCAATTATGTTTTTATATTATACAGTATATTATATATAAACATACGCATGCACACAACCAGTCAAAGATTTTTGAACACACCCAATGTGAAATTTAAACAGTTCATTGAATAACCAGAAATGGCAAAAAGTTAAACCACAGAGTAAAATGGTAAAATTGTATGGTATGATAAAATGGTAAAACATTACACCATAAACTTCCAAATGTTAAAAACAAAAGTTTAGGTTATGAAAAAATGAAAAAAAAAATTCAGAACAAATAATTGATTAAAAACATACAGCTTTTTTGCAGCAACAAAAGTTGACTAGATAGATAAGCCTTGAAAGTTGATGCAAACAATTCCTACAACTATCCTATTTTTTGCCAATTACTTGCAAATCTTGCATCATTTTGAAAGCAGTGTTTGAGCAAATTGTGTTGCTGCATCTTCTGAAGCATTATTTGGACAACACTGCTACCACAATGGCAAGTCAAAGGCAATTAATAAAGGAAGACAGACAGTCCATAATAACCCTTAAAGGTGTAGGTCTTTCCTTTAAAAAAAAAACTGCAAAGTTAGCCAAGGTGTCAGTGAGTACATTTTCTTACAACATCAAAATGATGGAAAACTGAAGGAAACTCTGACAGGAACAGGTCTGAACATATACTGTGTAGGGAAAAAAAAAAAATCTTCTTATATAATACACTACCATGGCTGTCCATTTCTCCAGAATTTTAAATCACCTGTAGCTCGCAAACCATTTGACCTATTGACCTGAAATTTGGTACACTATTGACCTGAAATTTGGTACACATACAGTATACTACATGACCTCTATTGTCCACCTTTGGGGTGATGATTTTTATTAATAAAATAAAAATAAAAAGAGTAAATTGTAGAATCAACTCTCGACAGCAGGGCGTCCGTGCACCGTTCTCATCCCTACCCTTACTAAGTAATTGCAACAAAAAAACTGACTTAATCAGTTTTAGCGAGAAAAGATGCCGACGGAAGAAGAGAAGAAGCAGGCCGCTAGAGTGGAGAAAACAAGAGCTGCTCACGAAGCAGCAAGCACATCAACCTCTGAGCAAACAAATGCTAAATGTACAGAGAAAGAGTATGAAAACTATCAGTCAAGTGTAATGTGCAGTGCGCGGTTACTGGTGCATATTACTTACAATTAAATATATATAGATATACACACACACAATAAAGAAATAAATAAAACACACACATGTATACCTACACACACACACACAATGGCTGGCCTGAAATGCTCTAGATGTCAGTTAAACTAAAGACAGAACATTATATATAAAAGAAAACAGAGTGTTAATCAGCAAGGCACAAACAAAATATTTTGTTATACTATAGTCAAGAAACAGCCTGAGGGGCTCTAAGCACAGCAGCTTAAGAAATATGAAAAAAGTAGTTTTGTTTGCTTTGTGTCAGGACTCCGGGGGACTTGACCATTTACTTTTACCTTTTTTTTGCTCAGAATCATAAACCTGAACATACTTTCCTCAAGAGTTCAGTATGAATGGTTAAGGCGGAGTATGAACATCAGAAAATCCATCCATCCATCCATTGTCTCCCGCTTATCCGAGGTCGGGTCGCGGGGGCAGCAGCTTGAGCAAAGATGCCCAGACTTCCCTCTCCCCGGCCACTTCTTCTAGCTGTTCCGGGAGAATCCCAAGGTGTTCCCAGGCCAGTCGAGAGACATAGTCCCTCCAGCGTGTCCTGGGTCTTCCCCGGGGCCTCCTCCCGGTTGGACGTGCCCGGAACACTTCACCAGGGAGGCGTCCAGGAGGCATCCTGATCAGATGCCCGAGCCACCTCATCTGACTCCTCTCAATGCGGAGGAGCAGCGGCTCTACTCTGAGCCCCTCCCGGATGACTGAGCTTCTCACCCTATCTTTAAGGGAAAGCCCAGACACCCTGCGGAGGAAACTCATTTCAGCCGCTTGTATTCGCGATCTCGTTCTTTCAGTCACCACCCATAGCTCATGACCATAGGTGAAGGTAGGAACACAGATCGACCGGTAAATTGAGAGCTTCGCCTTGCGGCTCAGCTCCTTTTTCACCACGACAGACCGATGCAGCTCCCGCATTACTGTGGACGCCGCACCGATCCGCCTGACGATCTCACGCTCCATTCTTCCCTCACTCGTGAACAAGACCCCGAGATACTTGAACTCCTCCACTTGGGGCAGGATCTCGCTACCAACCCTGAGAGGGCACTCCACCCTTTTCCGGCTGAGGACCATGGTCTCGGATTTGGAGGTGCTGATTCTCATCCCAGCCGCTTCACATTCGGCTGCGAACCGATCCAGAGACAGCTGAAGATCACGGTCTAAAGTAAATTGGCCAGCTACATTCATGTCTTCCTATTTGACAGGTAAGATTTTTGTTTATAAAAAAATGTAGTCTCCCCTATCCATACCCCAATTCTCCATGTCTATTTTCCCATTTCAGGCGTGTGGTAAACTACTTTGAGAGCACAGAGAAAATAGCAGGAACCATTTCCGAGTGGGATGTCAATTCAGGATATGTTCCATACTCACTAAAACTGTGTACCGTTTTAAATGAAAATTTAAAAACCTGAAAAAAACAAGGAGAAATAAAAATAGCATGCCAAATCCAGACACTGAGCCAAGAACTAAACACAAGTCTCAAGTTTGGGCAGTCAACCATGTTAACTGCTCCAACACTATCTCCTACATTTATTAAGACTGTATTTGATACCAGTGGTTTGAAACAGCCACTTTAAATTAGCACTAGGGAAAATGTTAAGTTGTCAAGGTCTAATGTACAAAATCATGGAGGTGCAATAACCCCGGTTAACTGCCTGGAACAAAACCTCTCTTACCACTTCACAAAGCCAGAGCTCAAACAGTCTTTAAATAGTGTTACAGGGCCTGTCTCCAAAGTTCTGACCTCCCCATGACCCTTGACACACACAGTCTTTAAAGCCAAAGAGAATGAGCATGGGGTAGGCTGGGGTGGGGTCATGCCAGTCAGCTCCCACAGAGACATGGAAGAAGGGACGATGGCATTTCAAAGACCACTCTTTAACCCTATACCAATTTCTTTTTCATTTGCTGGGCTTTAGAGGACAAAGAAATAACTACAAAGTGAACAAAAGCCCAGTGCCGACATTAGCAAAGTGTTCTGAGAAACCAAATGGTCAACACAGGAGCTGGAAACCTAAACAGTTCAAACAAACTCAGAAATCAGGGGGAGCCCACAAGTCACCCACTTGTCCACAAATACAAATGTGACCTGTAGCACATTATCGTGACATTCATTATTCAGATATGCAAAGCAAATGGAAAATTCCTATCTTCTATCTCAGCACCATCCCACAAACAAACAGGAAAAGTTACTGACACTCTTGCTGACATTTAAATGTGGACAGACCTTCTAAATAACACGGTTGGCAACATTAATTATTAAATGGGGGACAGAGTTCCACAGTCACTTACAATGTCATTAGACAGAAGACGCGTTTCTAGCAATGCTTGAGACGACTACAGTAATCAGTGCATCTCTGAATATTTACTGCTAGAGTAATCAGACATTCAAGGATGAAAAGATTTCTATAGCTCTCGTGACATTCACAGGTTTTTTATAGCTGCTCTCTTCAAGTATTCAAGGCACAGTAGTCAGTCAGTCAGTCCACAAGTGAACGGCACTGACAGTCAGAGTAATCAGTCCAACTGTTACCATTATAAAAATAAACCTAAAACATTCACAGCTAAATTTCTAGGGCTGTTTCTTTAAACAGTAAAGACAGCTAGAGTAATAAATCCTTCTATCTATGAACATTTAATTAGTCTTGTTATCTCTGCCATACGTCAATACATTTTCAGAGCTGTCTAAAATATAAGGAAATGAACAAGCAATTATGAGTAATGAGACAATAAGAGCAAAACTTAAGGGGGAAAAAATCTGTCCTGCTCAGTCTTAAGTTTTGATTCTTAAAGGAATGTTGAACCCAAAAATTATATTTTTTACATATTACTAACCACATGCCTCAGGAAAATGTTTACTCTCATGTTATGATGGAGAATGGCAATTAACTTTCTGAAAGAATTGGTGCTGTCAATCACATGTATTTAGGGGATATCTTCAAGACTGTCGCTAGCACAGTATCCTTTTTCATTCACAGTTCAGAGCGATGCTAGCCAGATGAAGACTAACTTCACTTCCTCTCCGATCCACAAAGCCCCCACCCTCACCTGGGGAACCAGTACTTAAACCGATCATCCACCAAAAGTGGACCCGCATTTGAAGAGGAGAGAGATACTCTCAGAAGTGACTGATTTTGTGAATGACTTAAGCCATCCTTGTGCACACTTGTGTGAGGTTTATTTTGATTTCCATCTTTTTCCTGAGTATTAAATAAGGTTGCCCCCCTGTAAGTCTGGGACCCCATATCTATGGGCTGACTATCTAGTTTGTTTCCACAACATCTATGGAAACCAATATTGGACCAAAGCAAGCCATCTGTGGGGAAAAAAAAAAAAAAATATATATATATATATCACGTTACTCGTTTTGCATAAACAACACATCGAGTAATCCAGTTCAATGGTCACAATGGGTAAAATCCACGGATTATTGAACTGGATGACTTGACGTGGGGATTATGAAGCACAAGTAACATGACATTTTTTCACAGATGTTTTTATATTGTTCGTTATGGTCCAGCATCAGTCTTCACAGACACCTGGGGGGTATTTTCAGTACGTCGCTTAAATCATCCGAGATCAGATGGCTCATCTTGGATGAGTTAATGCCAGTGAAACTCATCTGGGATAAGTCGGTTTTTTCAAACGCAGCCATGTAGTAGAGTAGTTTAGCTGGGTCTAATCATCCGAGATGAATGCACACGCCCGTGCTGATTGAAAAGTCCATATATATTGAGTCTAGAAAACATGATCAGCAAGTCTTTGATAGGCTGTAACAAAATGATGAAAGAACGGGCGCATTTTTTTTTTCACACAAGCGGAGCAAGATCTTTTATTCGAAGGACATGAAGAAAATTCAAGATTTAATATGCACAAGGGGTAACAATGCAAAAGCAGCTCAAACTAGAAAAGACGGCTGGCAAAAAGTGGCCGACAAATTAAACGCTAAGTAGTGTGCATTGCACTTACTGAATGCAGCATTTCATTTCCTATGCATCAGATTAATTATCTATACTAATAAAAGGCAAAGCCCTCACTGACTGACTCATCACTAATTCTCCAACTTCCCGTGTAGGTGGAAGGCTGAAATTTGGCAGGCTCATTCCTTACAGCTTACTTACAAAAGTTAGGCAGGTTTCATTTCGAAATTCAAAGCGTAACGGTCATAACTGGAACCTCTTTTTTGTCCATATACCGTAATGGAGGCGGCGGAGTCGCATATCGCGTCATCGCGCCTCCTACGTAATCACGTGAACTGAAAACAAGGAAGAGCCCCAAAGAGCGCTGAAGAAAACATTCTCCGTCAACCCCCCACACTCCCCCCCACCCTTCCGCACATCACGGCATTTTCATTAATGAAGTGACGTAATACTCCAGCTCCACCTTCTTCACAAGTTCATTCACCAAATTATTTGTCAATTATATTTAACAGTAAGAATTTACAGCACGACTCAAACGCGGGAACGAAGGTAAATGACGTTAATTGTTGAGTGTCTTTTAATAC
This sequence comes from Erpetoichthys calabaricus, assembly GCF_900747795.2. NCBI lineage: Eukaryota > Metazoa > Chordata > Cladistia > Polypteriformes > Polypteridae > Erpetoichthys > Erpetoichthys calabaricus. The sequence goes on along the minus strand of NC_041404.2, from coordinate 166,228,044 downwards.
TGTGTAAGCATACATATTAACACATGTGCAATTAAACGTGTGCATTTACAGGGTGATTTCTCAGGCTTAAAAGCTCGCCTTTTATTAAAAAGATAAAAGCAAACTGTTTTCATTCTGAAGGGCACAAACCACGTTGGATTTCAGCCGTTAAACGCGCAAAAATGTCGGTACACCAGATAAATAAGCGCAACATATTATCAGTTGTATTGTATGCTTACAATACATATAGAAATGTGTTAATCGTTAACTAATAGTATGGGATGGTGTTTTTCGACGAAGCTACAGATGCCGATGGAGACCAGAACTGCTTTGGAAAAATATGAACACCTTGGGGCCGATCTGGAAGAAGGTAGTGCAGCGTTTTGATTTAAACAATTCCATGTCTTGGTGGGTTTGCATAGCTTATTGTCAATATCTTTACACCTGTTTTTAAGACTTATTGACTGAAACGGGCTTTCACGAAAAAAGTTAGGGCTTTGCTACAGGATACACCCTCCACAAGTTAAGGAAGTAAAAATAAAGGTATATATTTCTGTTTTATTTAAACCTTTTAAGTTTGTATACATAGCCACATTTGACTGTTTTAGGTTTTTTTTTTCCTTTCTTCAGTAATATTTAATCTCCTTAAAGAAAAACAACATATGCATTTTACTTTTTTTGTATCTCTTTAGTAATATTTTAGTGTAAAAGGATAACCAGTATTTAAACCTTTTATGTTACTTTATAAAGTTATTTTACACAATGTTGAAAAATTAATAAGAAAGCTACATATTTTGGCAGCTGCTGCTTTAATTTTCAATGAAATGAAAAAAGCTCTCCAAGAGAAAACGTCAATGAAGAAGAAACAGTTTGCACTATCTAAAAAGGAGAAACCCTCATTTATAAAGGTTTGCTGCAGATGACTTAACTGAAAATAAATCAATAGTTCCTATGTGTATAATACATATTTATCTATTTGACTTATGCCTTTATTCCAGCAACTTGCGACATCTGAGGTACAATTTGTTACATTACTTTGGTTTTTTGCAGCACAGGCAGGTGAAGTGACTTCCTCAGGGTCACACAGTGGTGTCAGTACCAGGATTTGAACTGACAAGCTCCGGGTTTGCTGAAATATTACTGAAGAAAGAAAAAAAAACGAAAATGGGCAAATGGGGCTATGCATACAAATGTCCATCCATCCATTATCCAACCCGCTATATCCTAAATACAGGAGCCAATCCCTGCCAACACAGGGCACAAGGCAGGAAACAAACCCCGGGCAAGGTGCCAGCCCACCGCAGGGCGCACACACCCACATACCAGGGACAATTTAGAATCGCCAATGCACCTAACCTGCATGTCCTTGGACTGTGGGAGGAAACCGGAGTACCCGGAGGAAACCCAGACAGACACGGGGAGAACATTCAAACTCCACACAGGGAAGTGAACCCGGGTCTCCTAACTGGCACCTTTCACTGCGCCACCATGCCGCCAGCATACAAACTTAAAAGGTTTAAATAAAACAGAAATATATACCTTATATTTTTACTTCCTTAACTTGTGGAGGGTGTATCCTGTAGCAAAGCCCTAACTTTTTTCATGAAAGCCCCTTTCAGTCAATAAGCCTTAAAAACAGGTGTAAAGCTAAACTTGCAGCACCACTATTCAATTACACTTGCCTAACGCCTCTCCTAAGGGGACATACTGTGGGATCTGGCCATCAGTCAAAGCACCAATCACAGGCCTGATTAGAAAGCGGGAAGCTGTGATTTGTCGTCTCCCTCCCATGTAACAATCACAGCCCGTGTTACAACGCACTATGTATGTATATGTATATATGTATATGTGTGTGTGTATGTATTTGTGTATATGTATGTGTATATATATGTTGATATGTGTGTATGTGTGTGTATATATGTGGATGTGTATATGTATATATATATGTATATATATGTGTATATGTATATATGTTTACATAACCTCTTTAACACACTACTTCTCCGCTGCGAAGCGCGGGTATTTTGCTAGTCTATACTAATAAAAGGCAAAGCCCTCACTGACTCACTGACTGACTGACTCATCACTAATTCTCCAACTTCCCGTGTAGGTGGAAGGCTGAAATTTGGCAGGCTCATTCCTTACAGCTTACTTACAAAAGTTAGGCAGGTTTCATTTTGAAATTCAAAGCGTAACGGTCATAACTGGAACCTCTTTTTTGTCCATATACTGTAATGGACTGCAGCTCACTGGCCGTGGGAGGCGGAGTTGCGTATCGCGTCATCACGCCTCCCACGTAATCACGTGAACTGACTGTGGATGCAGTACGTACAAAACAAGGAAGAGCCCCAAAGAGCGCTGAAGAAAACATTCATTACACAATTAAGAAGGCAGCGAAACAATAAGAAGCGAAGCACGGTGTAAACCGTAAGTTTAATTTAATTTTATAGAAACGCTCCCGCTGTCGTTTGCAATACCATATTCGCGAGATACAAGTTTAATGAAAAGACACAAGGTATAAACGAGACTTTGGATGACTTTGTAACGGAGTTAAAATTACTGTAGCGAGAAACTTTTAAGTGCCGGGTCTTAGCTAACATTAAATAAAGCCGTGGACATCGCAACATCATACAAGAGAGTGGCTCACGTGAACATATGAAGCGACTGACGCATACAGACATATTCATGAGTGCAGGTACTTAAGAAACAAAGCACCGTGTAAACCTAAAGTTTAAATTAAGTTCATAGACCTACAAAAGGTTGCCATTGATTTGAGACAAGATTGCTTTTCTTCTGTACAACTATATGTTGCATTCTCAACAGTAAGCTTGCACGGCTTGGTCATATTACAACCGGAGTGCTGAACTGACAACGTGGTATACAAAGAGAACTATAACAATCGTAATAAATGAACAAAAAAACAGCGGAGAACCTGTGGATTAAATAAAAAGGCTGCTTCCTTGGCGAAGCAAGGAAAAAGGAAGACCTTATATGGCGTTCGTTTATTAAACAGCGGAAAAGCTGCTTCACAAAAAAACAACAGAGCGCCTTATATGAGCAGGCAGTCAGCTAAAGAAGTGAATCAATAAATAACTATAATCGTAATAAACGAACAAAAAGGAAATGGGTACCTGAACAGAAAAGTGAGTCTCAAATAGCTACACAATAACTATAACAATCGTAATAAAATAATAATTAAAACATACAGAACCGCTAAGCAAGGAGAAAGGACGGCCTTATATGGCGTTCGTTTATAAAACAGCAGACAGGCTGTGTAAAGGCAGCTTCACAAAAAAACAGATCCTTAACAAATTGTTATTGGTATATTTTCCCTGAATTTAAAAAGGTTTTCTTTTCTTCTTAATAAAAATTTAAAATCAGTACTTCGCCACTGCGAATCGCAGGGATTTGGCTATATATATATATATATATATATATATATATATATATATATATATATATATATATATATATATATATGTGAATGTATGTATGTATGTATGTATATATGTGAATGTATGTATGTATATATGTATGTCTATATATCTATACATATTAATAAAAGGCAAAGCCCTCACTAACTGACTGACTGACTGATCACTAATTCTCGAACTTCCCGTGTAGGTGGAAGGCTGAAATTTGGCAGGCTCATTCCTTACAGCTTACTTACAAAAGTTAGGCAGGTTTCATTTCGAAATTCTACGCGAAATGGTCATAACTGGAACATGGATTTGACCGACTGACACATACAGACATATTCATGAGTGCAGGTACTTCGGAAAGAAAGCACCGTGTAAACCTAAAGTTTAAATTAAGTTCATAGACCTACAAAAGGTTGCCATTCATTTGAGGCAAGATTGCTTTTCTTCTGTACAACTATACGTTGCATTCTCAAGAGTGTGCTTGCACGGCTTCGGATATAGATATATATATATATATGTATGTATGTCTATATATAAATATTTAAGCTTATAAGTACTGCCTTACTTCTCTTTAAGAATGGAAGATGTAATGATACTTGATTTAAACGATTCCATGTCTTCCTGGGTTTGCTTAGCATATTGTCAATATCTTTACACGTTTTTTTAAGACTTATTGACTGAAACGGGCTTTCACGAAAAAAGTTAGGGCTTTGCTACAGGATACACCCTCCACAAGTTAAGCAAGTAAAAATAAAATATATATTTCTGTTTTATTTAAACCTTTTAAGTTCGTATGCATAGCCCCATTTGGCTGTTTAATTTTTTTTTCTTTCTTCAGTAATATTTAATCTCCTTAAAGAAAAAGAACATATCCATTTTACTTTTTTTGTATCTCTTTAGTAATATTTTAGTGTAAAAGGATAACCAGTATTTAAACCTTTTATGTTACTTTATACATTTATTTTACACAATGTTGAAAAATTAATAAGAAAGCTACATATTTTGGCAGCTGCTGCTTTCATTTTCAATGAAATGAAAAAAGCTCTCCAAGAGAAAACGTCAATGAAGAAGAAACAGTTTGCACTATCTAAAAATGAGAAACCCTCATTTATAAAAGTTTGCTACAGATGACTTAACTGAAAATAAATGAATAGTTCCTATGTGTATAATACATATTTATCTATTTTACTTATGCCTTTATTCCAGCAACTTACAACATCTGAGGTACAATTTGTTACATTACTTTTGTTTTTTGCAGCACAGGCAGGTGAAGTGACTTCCTCAGGGTCACACAGTGGTGTCAGTACCAGGATTTAAACTGACAAGCTCCGGGTTTACTGAAATATTACTGAAGAAAGAAAAAAAACGAAAACAGACAAATAGGGCTATGCATACAGATGTCCATCCATCCATTATCCAACCCGCTATATCCTAAATACAGGAGCCAATAAGTAGATATGTATATATATACAGTATATATATACAGTATATATATATATATATATATATATATATATATATATATATATATATATATATATGTGTGAATGTATGTATGTATATATGTATGTCTATATTTGTATATGTATATATATATGTAGATATGTAAATTTGTATATGTATATATATATATGTATATGTGGATGTGTATATGTATATATACGTATGTATATGTAGATATATGTATATATGTTTATGTATATATATATATAGTTACATAACCTCTTTAACACACTACTTCTCCGCTGCGAAGCGCGGGTATTTTGCTATATGTAGATATCTGTATATGTAGATATGTATATATATGTATATGTATTTATATATGTTTACATAACCTCTTTAACACACTACTTCTCCGCTGCGAAGCGCGGGTATTTTGCTATATATATATATATATGTGACAGCAACACTCATAACAATGACAACACAATTATATATATATATATATATATATATATATCTAGACATAGATAGATTGACACATATATATATATATATATGTATATATATATATATATATATGTATATATATATATATATATATATATATATATATATATATATATATATATATATATATATACATACATATGTGTATATATATATATATATATATATACATACATATGTGTATATATATATATATATATATATGTGTCAATCTATCTATGTCTAGATATATATATATATATATATATATATATATATATATATATATATATATATATATATATATATATATATATATATATATATTATATATATATATATTTATATGAATGGAAGAGAAGGTCTGTGATACGGTTTGCATATTTGCAGTTGGAGATCCACAAAGGGAGAAAAAACGAATCACGTATCATAAAATAGTTTTATTCCTGAGCTTTCAACCCCTGTCAGGGGTCTTCATCAGAGGATAATGCTTAGACTTACAAGAATCAAAGGCAATCTATAGCAACACATTCAGTGGATACGCTATGTAGACGACACATTCGTCATATTAAGAAAGAACCAGCGGAATGAATTCTTCAATCATATTAACACAATATTCCCTGCAATCCAGTTCACAATGGAAAAAGAAAATAATCGACACATCAATTTCCTGGACATTTACATCAAAAGAAATAGTGACGCCACCCTGACCACAAGTGTTTACCGCAAACAATGCCATGCAGACAAGATTCTACACTTCGCCAGCAATCACCCGGTATCTCATAAACAGAGCTGCGTGAAAACCCTATTTAAACGCGTCCACACGCATTGTAATACCAAGGAAACAAAAATTAATGAGACGCGCTATCTGTTTCAACTTTTCACCTCGAACGGATACTCAAAATCATTCATTAATCGGAGTCTACACAGCAGGCGCCAAAGGAATCGGCATACAAGCGACGTAAATCAGAACCCCCACCCCACCTGGCATTCACTCCTGTACCACCATAATGTGTCAGAAGGCACGGCACGCACCCTGACCAAGTGGGGCATCAAAATAGCACATAAACCCACCAACAATCTGCGCATGGTCCTGTTTAATGCTAAAAACAAGAAATCGACAGCCGAAACACGAAACGCAGTTTATAGTATTCCATGCAATTCTTGCTCAGCTGTATACATAGGACAAACGTCAAAAAAAATCTCAACACGTGTACAGGAACATCGCAACGCCGTCAGAAGAAAGGACGCACTCTCTTTGATATATGCACATACTAAATCGACAGGACACACATTCAACTGGGACAACGTGAAAGTAAAATTTAAGGCCAGTACAAAAAGCGCCAGAGAGTTGGCCGAGTCTTGGCTATCAGATGAAAATGCCATCAACAGACACTTGGACATAAACCCAGCATATGCCAACTTAAGAAGGACATATGCACTTTAATTTAATGATACACCCCCCCCCCCTTTGATCATACTGACTTAGCCACCTCCACCCACCCCCCACTGAATGTGTTGCTATATATTGCCTTTGATTCTTGTAAGTCTAAGCATTATCCTCTGATGAAGACCCCTGACAGGGGTTGAAAGCTCAGGAATAAAACTATTTTATGATACGTGATTCGTTTTTTCTCCCTTTGTGGATCTCCAACTGCAAATATTATATATATATATATATATATATATATATATATATATATATATATATATACACATATGTATATATATATCTAGATGTGTATATGTGTAGATATGTAAATATTTATATATATATATATATATATATATATATATGTGTGTCTGTGTGTGTATATATATATATATATATATATATATATATATATATATATATGTGTGTGTGTGTGTGTGTGTGTGTGTGTATGTATATGTGTGTGTTTATGTATGTGTGTATATATATATATATATATATATATATATATATATATATATATATAATATATATATATGTTGATATGTGTATATATATATATATATATATATATATATATATTATATATTTGGATGTGTATATGTATATATATATATATATGTAGATATGTGTATATGTAGATATGTATATATATGTATATGTATATATATGTTTATGTGTGTGTGTGTATATTATATATATATATATATTATATATATAAAAAAGACAGCAACACTCATAACAATGACAACACAATTACATTGACAATCATGTTACGTTATTTTTAAAATGTTTCCTTTTTTTTCATAACTTCTTCAACACACTACTTCTCCGCTGCGAAGCGCGGGTATTTTGCTAGTTATTTAATATGTCATAATTCCAGATCAAACATGAGCACAAGGAGAACATGGGAACAGATTAAAGTGAAGTACAATAATATACTTCAAACTGGTAAATATTGGTATATAACTATTTAAAGAACTGTTGACATAAAGAATCATATATAATATAAAAAACATTAAGTCTAAAGCTAATAAGAAGGCAGACAAGCAAAAAACAGGTGGAGGTCCACGCGGTTCAGACCTAACCCCTGCAGAAGAGTTGGCTCTCCAGCAAAATGCCCATCACCCTGTTTCTGAAGGCATTCCAGGGGGAAGCTCCTCCTCAGAACCAGTGGCAGGATGCAGTGGTCACTTCATTTCAGGTAAAGGATGGTCACTGAATATATTTGTCATCGATGTGTGCCATAGGTATGTTCCATATAGCCCTCTTTTTTGTTGGGTCAGTTGCAGGGAATGTCATATCCCTAGAACCTGTGTCTGACCAACAAGATATTGACAAAGGTCAAATATTTGATGAAGATTTGGGATCTACAAACCCATATTGAAACATACCAGATTGTGGCCAAAAAGACTCCTAAAGTTACACTGCAGAAGTCGAAACACCAGAGCAAACACACACTTTAAAAGAAACAAAGCAGACCCCAAAATGATCAGAGTGAAAATGACTGCTGCAAAGTGCTAAGCCCACTATTTTTTTTTTGTTCTTTACTTCGCCTTATACAATTTCTTGTATTAGAAATTTGTTAGTCTTCACATACCCCTTGGGGTCAGAGCGCAGGGTCTGCCATTGTACAGCGCCCCTGGAGCAATTACAGGTTAAGTGTCTTGCTCAAAGGCCCAGCAGAGTAGGATCTCTTTTGGCAGTGATGGGAATTCAAACTGGCAATCTTCTGAATACCAGCACTTATACACCACTATGTATTAAAAACAAATCAAATTTGACAAATTAGAGGAGACCATTCAGTCCAATAGACTTGTCTGGTCACAAAATACTAGGAAATCCATTCCCGGACATTTTTCATTCCCGGGAATGAAACTGCTGTAATTCCCGGGAAAACGGGACCGGCCAAGCTCGCATATATAGCGTGTAAAAGTGTAAAAATTGATCAAGAAATAACAGAGTTATAGCTGAAAATAATTAAGGTGGTGCCATCGCTGTAGCTTGCACTTCATCAGACAACAGCTTTGAACAGCAACTTGAAATTGCAATGTGTCAGTCTGTTGTATCCGCATTATCTGTGCCAAGAAACTTGCCATCACAGAATGATGACAAGAAACTGGATGCATCAGTAAAAGCCGAAATGGCAGTGTTTCAGAGCAACGGTTGTTTAAAACAAGTGTATCAGTATCTGATGACTGTGCCGCCTACTTCAGTGGAGGTAGAGCGTGCTTTCTCAGCGGCTGGCGTACTAGTCTGCACGAAGGTGCGCTCTCGCCTGGACGACCGCACGCTGGACACGTTGTGCTTTCTACACTCTTATTACCGCAACTAAAGATACAGTACATGTACTTATATGACAGCATGAACTGCTTGTAGATAAGGTTAGTCTTTTATTTGTGTCAACATATTGCAGTAGTTTTATTAAAAATAAGTGTCGGTCATTCTAAAACCGTTCACATGTGAGATGCCCGTGCACGGTGTCATCCCCAGGAACCCGGGAATGACATGTGGGATTCCTGAATTCCCGGGCATGGATAAACCCATCCGGGAATGGATTCCCTAGACAATACCTAGGCAGTCCTAGATATCGCATCCAGATATTTCTTAAAGGTTGTCAAGGTTTCTGTTTCATCTACATGACTTGGGAGTTTGTTACACATTCCCAATACCACTCCTAATTAGATAAGCAGATTTGTATATTCTATTAAACAAAATGGAGTTATGTATTTTCAAACATTCTTGTTCATCACGGTGCCGGAGAGCAATGATATCTTGCATGCTTGTCAGACATGCATGTAAAAAATTAGACCTCCACCTCGTGGACGTAAGGATTTAAAATTCGAGCCAAGGTATTGCATAATAAACTCTCAAATGGGGGACGGTCTACAAAATAACATTTACCACAACCAAAAAATGCCTAAAACATGCAGTAATACAGAAAGAACAGATGCTACTGCGAATGCCTTTTCTGAGCTTTTTTTTTTTTTTTTTAATGTGGTCACTTTAATATGTTCAATTTAATCACAGCTATAAAGACCTGGGTACAGAATTCACTGAGTGTATTTACATGCACTTTAATAACTTTACTAACTTTAGATTATTCACAGAAACATGATTTCTAAAATGCCATGTATATCCTTACTATGTTTAAAGAAACCAGGTTAACACAAGTACATTTCTCCAGAAGTAACCCAGTTATTTGACCATGTAAACCCATTACTGGGTTACAGTTAGAATTTTGTTGTCTGCACTTGTCTGTTGTACTCATCTGCTTAACTTTGCAAACACTTTCAGCAACCACAGGTTGCAGTGTCCACAATATAAACTTCCTAAGGCAAATGCTTGGGTGATCACATTATTCCTTCTCCTGGTTGAAATAATATGTCTCAATATTTTAGAAAAAGATAAATTTATGCTGATGAGCTGAATGTACAGTGCTAAGGTCAACACCACAATCTCAGGAGCAGTTAGGTAACGTGGCAAAAGTTACGTATGTTACCTAGTTAGATTACTTTTTAAAGTAACGAGTAACATAATGTAATACTTATTTTAATTAAGTAAAAATACCAACATTATTATCCCAGCAGCACTGGGTGTAACACAAAGACCAAACGTATTGATATGTCGACACTTTGCAAAGCTCAATTGCACAGCCAAGCAGAAAAGTGTGCAGCATGCAATCCAGTAAGAGAAACCTACTAATAAAAAGTGTCAGTTTAGTTTTCATAAAGCTATTTGCTATAGACATGCTGATATTGTGTGACTGGGAGACTTGGCAGCCAGTGTTTGTACCGGGACATCAGTCGAGGATGCAAAATGGGTAAAAGTTATTGCCTAAAGAAGGGGCCTGAGTTGCCTCGAAAGCTTGCATATTGTAATCTTTTTAGTTAGCCAATAAAAGGTGTCATTTTGCTTGGCTTTTCTCTACTTTCAGAGCACATGAAAGACTAAACTTATCTATAAAACACAAGAAAATTAGCACAGGCATCATACTTGTTTTTGGATTCATGGCTATCGATGATGACGGTTAACTTTTTTTTTGTGCGTTTTAGTGACTTCACAGTGTTTTGGCAAAGGAGAACTCCAGAAGAATACTTGCAACTGTAACGGAGGTTTTTAAGAAACCAGGTTTCTGCTTTAACAGGATTACTCAACTTATTCCGATTTTGTACGTGTATCCTCCCAACACCTCCCCTTGCTGTCTTGTCTTTCCCCCACAACCATATCCTGGGCCAGAACGAGTGAGCATGCTATGCCTTGTTCAACTCTGGTTCCCGTTTTGGGCCTGACCCTGCCAGGCTAGCTTGTTCTTGATGCTCCATGACCAAGATAGGCAGTGTGGTGTTGTGGTTAAGATTTTGGACTTCAAACCCTGAGGGTGGTGGGTTCAAATCCTGCTGCTGACAATGTGTGACTATGAGCAAGTCACTTCACCAGTGCTCCAATTAGAAAAACAAAACAAATATAACTATTTGTATTTCAAATGTTGTAATTTGTCTTGGATAAATATGTCAGAGGTAGTAAATAATAATAATAATGACCAATGAAAAGTGGAGATAATATGCACTCAAGATTTATGTACCACAAATCTTCATGCCAACCAAATCCTTAGCCAAGGATAATTTCTGCTATCAACCAAACTCCACAATATTGAAAGCACAAGCTACAGTATATATTTTTTAGCTTTCTTCACAATCTCACTAAAGCAGTTAAATCTTTACCAACTAATCCCTACTATTCTCTGCGGTTCTTTTTCTGGTTTTTCTGTAGTGATTTGCGCCACCACCATCTGATCAAGGCACCATGCAGTCCCTACACTGATGGACTGAAGGCAGCACCCGCGATGTCCACATAATCATCATTATCATCAAATCCTTTCACATGAATGCTGAAAACCAATTTAGATCATTTATGCAGGAATGCACAGTGGGGGCTGGGGGGGTCTCTTGACCTTGGAACCCCTGCAGATTTTTTTTCTCCTCTTTGTTACTTAATATTGCTTAATCTTATTGTTGTTTCATATAAACTTTTCTTTCTTCCTCTTGTAAAGCACTTTGAGCTACACCATTTGTATGAAAATGTGCTATATAAATGCTGTTTACCTTCAAACTGTATATTTCTTTATATGTTATCTGAATTAAATAATTGCACTTGGTCATTACGTTGTGATAGAGGAAAGTGGATATTATTAATAATATTCATTCAGCAGAAGACTTTACCCAAGGCAACTTGCATCACAAATACTTAAATATATTTGACAACAGAAGCACAGGCAGGTTAAGAGACTTGGAGTGGGTAACAGAATGAAAAGTGGACTTCAAAGGAATACCGTACGTTATCTTTTTTATGTAACTTACTCAATGTAGTTTGCAGGGATTTATTTTAGTTCATGTTTTCATGCAGAATGAAAGAAAAACATTAATGATATAACAGAAACCAAGGGTGACCAATGCTGTATAATAGCAAATGAGATTAAAAATATTCATGGAAAAAAGAAAAACAAATTCTCCAGTTACTCACATGTCCACATCTGCGTGATCCATGTATATCCTCAAAATGTGGGCATATTCTGCTTTTACTAACAGTTACTTTTATAAAGAGCAGCACACCACCTAAAACAGGAAATTGTGTTCCCATAATACTGTGCTTTTAAATACGAAGGCAGGTCTCTTGACCAGTGCATGAGGGGGAGAAGTGGGCCTAATTCAATTTTGATGTACTCTGAATGAAAGAATACTGCATTTTATGATGGTGCCCAGGTTACTAAATTTATCTTAAAGATTCAAAGCCCAGGGTTTGTTCTTTTGGCCCAGTTGCAGTCTTTGTAATAAGAATATGTGTGGTCCCCCAGTGCTGGCTTTGGCAACTACTAAGAAGGATGTTTACTCAATTGCAGGTATTGTGAATAGAGTATGAGTGGCCCATAGAAGACTGTGGCCAAGTCCATGACAGGTTTCTGATGCTGCCAAATTAGTGTCTATAGAAAATGTTGTTAAAGAAAAAAAACAATGGATAAGAGGTTTAACAAAGAAGAGACCATACACTTCATTAGACTGGTTTGGATGAGTGGAAGTGAAATCTGAAATAAACATCTTATATAAGAATTCAAAAGGTAAGCATATGTGGTGTAACAACATTCACAGAGATTTTTTTTTAACTGATTGGTACAACAATGTTATGTTGCAAAAATGGTTATTTATTAAATCACACAGATGAAGGAACTTTCTTGGTTAAAATCGAGTAAAATTTAAAATGAAAAAAAGACCTTATCGAAATTTAGATTAAGCAACAGAAACAATTGTGGGCAAGCTGAAGAATCCACTTCTCTAAAATGAATTTTTCATGAAAGGAGCTATATAATGTGTTTAACAAACCGAATCAGTACAGTTCAGAAGGAAAATTGCCATGTACAAGACCAGCACTCAAGAAGTAGTACATACCAGAGTCGGAAAAGGATTAAGAACATTGAACATCTGAGAATAAATAAAATAAAAAATAATACTAAAGGGAGTACTGGCGACTCTTTTAAAGTACAGAAACTGACAAACACGAAGACTCCTCCAAACGGTGATCCGTTTGACATACGAAAAAGCATCTTAGTAACAACTTGTCTGCAACACAATCCTCCTATCCGCAAGGCACTATATAAAGAGCCTTGTAATTAGCACAACTCCAGTCGCAATATTAAGCACATAACGTACAGATTTCTGGCAACCTTTTAATGTTCAAGAGAAATAAAAAAAATATGTTTGTTACCTTGATGATATTCTCAAAAATGGTATCTCTAAACTCCAGCAACGCTTTCTGGTTGAATTCCTTGCCATGGATAATCCTCATTTGTTTCAGAAAAGTCGACTTGCCGCTCTCGCCCGCTCCCAAAAGGAGGATGCGCACCAGGCGGCGAATGGACCTGCGCTCCTGGGAAAGGCGAGAGTCGATCTCCCGGCTGCGGCGCCTTGCGTCCCTCTCCTGCTGGTGCGCGTCCCGGTCCCGGCTGCGTTCCTTGCTGTCGCTTCTCTCGCGAGTCGCCTCCGCCGGCAGCAGGCACCGGCTCAGGGTGCGTACCACACCGGACATGGGAACCCAAATGGAAAGCTTTTCACTCGCTCACTGGTGTTTTCGCATGAGGCGACAAAACAATGAAAACGGTGAGAAGCCACTGAACAGAAGTATCACAAGCTCTCATGTAGGTAAGGAAAACCGAAAAATAACCGCTAAGAAGAAGCTCCGCAAGCGACACTTCAAGAGGCGCGTTTAGCGCACGGTCAGCGAATCTGGCGCATCTAAGAAAACGGAGCAAGAAGAGGGAGGCGAGGAGAAAGAAGAAAGGTCTTCGATAACTCTTGCCTTGGATATCCAACGAAGTAAGGTCGACAAACAGTGTCGGGTTCTTTTCTAAACTTCGACTGGAGATAATATCTGTAGTAAATGAAAAAGGTATAATCCAAATTATAACAAAGAAACTTTCGAGCGCTCGGACACAAACTGAAGACAGTCAAAGCAGAGACACACTTTCGTGCCAAGTCTCTAAAATACTCGATCGAATTTAGAGGGAAAAGTTCAGTAAGATCTTCTGCAGCGTATCCGCCTATTGTGTTCAATTCCTTTTCGTTTGTCTTATGCGTGCTATTCCCAGAACTGCAGCCAGTTCAGTACCCCGACTCGCTCTCTGGAGCGTCTGGGAAGCGCCAGTAGGGGGGAAGCAACTCGACGACAAGAAGGTGTGGCTTCAAGAAATGAAAGCAAAGTGACATGTCGGTCCTCGCCCATACGCGACTCTAGCCGGCTCTTAGCCTTTTCAATGTTAACTGGACAAAATAAATTTTTTCTTGATGGAAACATCCAGTCAGCATTCGTTTCTAAAAGTGGGTGATATTAGCTAAAACTAGTTATAAAATCCCCGAAGTTTCAGAGAGTATTTTGCGATGAATTTTACCCCACTTGACCAAAGTTTGTGATAGTTGAACGGATAAACGAAGACGTACAAACGCAGTTAGGGCGGCGATATGCAAATAAGGGGGTAGGGTTTTTTATGTGGGCGATGTTATGCAAATAACAGCGTTTTTGTTTTTTTTTGTGCGAACCGGAAACACCTTATACGTATATACACATAAATTACGTCATCGTCTCGCGGGTGGGTATTAGGGAACTGAGGTAAACCATTAGTGAGTGATTTATATTGCGGACGATGCGATTGTCCAATCCGTACAATCTGCGCGTCGAGATTACACGTTTTATTGGCCATTACTGCAGCGATCTGAGGACGGTTTTATTCATTACCCCAAACTTATCTTTGTGCCAGAGATTACCTCTAAGGGAGACTTCTTCAGATTGAGTGTGGTCGTGCAAATATATCGTATTTTCCTTAATTAACCATCCATATATTTTATTAAAAATTTCGATTCATTAAATAGTCGCCAAAGTTTATCTCGGCAGCAACGGATGCAAGACTGGAACAAACGCTGGACGGAACGTCAACTCTTCAGGTTCCACCATGGCACCCGGTGTGCATTTACACTCATTGGCTGTCAATGTATAGTAAATTTTGAACAAAATGAAATACATTAATATACGCAAATAAATACATGTATTATGAAATGTGAAACAATTTTTTTTAAAATATGTGAGCATAAATAATTAAATCTTTTATGCGCAATGTTTTGCGTTGTTTATTCCTTATGTATTTACACGTATTTAATTTCTATCTTCGCTTACCTGTTAATGGCAGGTAATAGAATAAATTTAAAAATATGTGACATGATTGATATATGTGAAAAAAACAATTTGATGAAATTGCTAATTATATTTACACAGCAATTAAGTTAAAATAATTAAAATGGATATTTAGCAAAAAGAATTAGTTAATAGCATTTTTTTTGAAATTTTAATTAAAAATACACTATGTATGACTACTTCTGTATGAGACTAAGCAACATATACCCACAATATAAATGACATCAAGATCTTCCTTTACCGCTTCCCCTCCCCAACTCTCCCACCCCATGTTCTACTCCTAATTCTATAGGACGGCTCTGCACACTGCATTTTTTGTATCACTATTACTTTCTTCACAAGCTATCATCACATTCACCCTTTCACATCTCTTGACTCTTGATAGAACCACATTTAGCTGGCCATGTGCAAACATTGGCTGAGAGAGATATATGCCCACATTTTATAATGCCTGCTTCTGAGCCTTGCCTTAGTATCTTTGTGTGCCTACACCTTTCTTACCCTATGTGTACCTGCTGTATTCCTCCTGCGCCTACGCTAATTATCCTTGCACGTCTTAACCTTTCGTATCCTGGGGATCTTCTCTTGGTTGGGTTCTCGTAAAGCCTGCTTGTCTGACTCTGTCATTTCAAGGTGTCTTGCTTGCCTATTGTCCATTTTTTGACTACCAGAGGTAAACAGGCCCCCATTACTCACTGTGAAAGCAGCATTTGTATTCTTATGAATACTTTCAATCTTTGAAGAAGACTCAGGTCATGCCTCTTTAGTCCAGTGTTGCTCAGTACATTATTTACTTTGTTGTTGTTAAAATGCTCTATTATAAATTTTTTTTTGTAAAAATAAAGAAACAAATTGTCACAATCAGGAAATGAACTTCCCTATCACTGAGTCACCAAAGCCAAACTAGCCAATCAGATTTCTGGAAGGGAGAGGACACACACACACATAGTAGCACTTTATTATATTGTAGGTTGCTTTGTTTATATATTTCAGAGACAGTGCAAGCAAAGTTAAACACATAATGAAGAGTTGTCATTTGCGCTCGTCAAAGTTGAGAAGGCGCATTCTACCGAGTACTGTTTTTTGATTGGCGAATCATTGGCGGAGTGAATGTAAATCTTCAGACATCAAGGGAAAATTTACAGCAGACACTTCAGATGCAGACTCCTGATGATGATTCTTACATTAAAGTGGTCACTTTGTACAGTAATTCTGGGCAACTTTTTCTTGCACTCAAGGATATGCACAGTCATGTCTTCAGTTTCAACTGGAGGAAGGGTGGAGGCTCAAATTCACGTTTTAGATAGATAGATAGATAGATAGATAGATAGATAGATAGATAGATAGATAGATAGATAGATAGATAGATAGATAGATAGATAGATAGATAGATAGATAGATAGATAGATAGATAGATAGAACTTAGTTTGTCTCCAGGGGTAAATTTGGCTTTTTGCAGAAGCTCTTCAAATAAATAAATACACACACACTTTGGTCTGAGTGTACACCAGAATGGCTATAAAGAAAAAAAAATGTAAAGAAAGAAAACTTCTGACTTGGCTGTTGTGGTCACAAAGAGGCATTATGCAGGCATATTGCTGTTGGTATGAAGGAGCTCTGGTTAGGTTTGTTTTGTTGTTTTTGATTCTTTTATTTATGTTAATGTTACTTTTGCTGATTATTTTCATTATTCTTTGTTTTCGATTGTGTCTATGTATGCAAGTTTCCTGGGTTATATTATGTGTGTTTTGTGGGTGGTCCCCCAAGAGGTGGGGCCAACTGCCAATCGCCGTTAGGAACTGTTCTCCACCCTATAAATCCTGATGGTCTCCCATAGTTCCTGGCAGTTCATTTCAAATGCGCTAGGGAGTTATAGGTGAGTTCTGTGTTTTTCCTGTGTCTTGTGCTTATTATGATTTATTGGAATTTTTACTTTGCCATGGGATTCTGTTATTGGACTTTATTTGCATTGGATTGTCTTATCATTTTAGGCAACTCCATTAGGTCTTTTGTTTTCCTTGAAAACTTCATGTGGAGCATTTCTGTGGAAATAAAACCTTTTTACTTTTATAAAGTTTCTCCTAGTCAATTTATCTAGCCAGGTTTTAGCAGTATAGCCACCTCTAGGGGGCATTTTTGCAACCTTTTGGGACTCCTTGTTCACAACATTATGACTTTGAGCACAGCCAATTCACCAATCAAAAAACGGAACTCATTAGAGCCCGCCCTCTAAACTTTGATGGGTGAAAATGACAGTTTTCATGTCAAGGTGTATTTCATGTTTTGTGCAGTGTTATTGAAATAAATGATTGAAGAAATAAATAATTATCCCCTCCTCGAACCACCACCTTATCGTGGTGGAGGGGTTTGCGTGTCCCAATGATCCTAGGACCTCTGTTGTCCAGGGCTTTATGCCCCTGGTAGGATCACCCAAGGCAAACTGGTCCTAGGTAAGGGATGAGACAAAGTGCGGTTCAAAAGACCTTCTATGATGAATAAAAAATTTGGACAGCGTTTTCCCTCACCCGGACGTAGGTCACCGGGGCCCCCCTCTGGAGCCAGGCCTGGAGGTGGGGATCGATGGCAAGCGCCTGGTGGCCGGGCTTGCACCCATGGGGCTCGGCCAGGCACAGCCCGAAGAGGCAGCGTGGGTTCCCCTTCCCATGGGCTCACCACCTATGGGAGGGGCCAAGGAGGTCGGGTGAAGTGTGAGTTGGGTGGTGGCTGAAGGCGGGGACCTTGGCAGTCCGATCCTCAGAAGCTGGCTCTTGGGACGTGGAATGTCACCTCTCTGAAGGGGAAGGAGCCTGAGCTAGTGCGCGAGGTTGAGAGGTTCCGGCTAGATATAGTCGGGCTCACCTCGACGCACAGCTTGGACTCTGGAACCAATCTCCTTGAGAGGGGCTGGACTCTCTACCACTCTGGAGTTGCCCCCAGTGAGAGGCTCCGAGCGGGTGTGGGCATACTTATTGCCCCCCGACTTGGAGCCTGTACATTGAGGTTTACCCCGGTGGACGAGAGGGTAGCCTCCCTCCGCCTTCGGGTGGGGGGACGGGTCCTAACTGTTGTTTGTGCGTATGCACCGAACAGCAGTTCGGAGTACCCACCCTTTTTGGAGTCCCTGGAGGGGGTGCTAGAGGGCATACCTTCTGGGGACTCCCTCGTTCTGCTGGGAGACTTCAATGCTCACGTGGGCAATGACAGTAAGACCTGGAAGGGCGTGATTGGGAGGAATGGCTCCCCCGATCTGAACCCGACTGGTGTTTTGTTATTGGACTTCTGTGCTCGTCACGGATTGTCCATAACAAACACCATGTTCAAGCATAGGGGTGTTCATATGTGCACTTGGCACCACGACACCCTAGGCCTTAGTTCGATGATCGACTTTGTGGTCGTGTCGTTGGACTTGCGGCCACATGTCTTGGACACTCGGGTGAAGAGAGGGGCGGAGCTGTAAACTGATCACCACCTGGTGGTGAGTTGGCTTCGATGATGGGGGAGGATGCCAGTCAGGCCTGGTAGGCCCAAACGTGTTGTGAGGGTCTGCTGAGAACGTCGGGCAGAGCCTCCTGTCAGAAGTAGCTTCAACTCCCACCTCCGGCAGAATTTCGACCACTTCCCGAGGGAGGTGGGGGACATTGAGTCCGAATGGGCCATGTTCCGTGCCTCTATTGTTGAGGCGGTTGACCAGAGCTGTGGCCATAAGGTGGTCGGTGCCTGTCGTGGCGGCAATCCCCGAACCCGTTGGTGGACACCGGCGGTGAGGGATGCTGTCAAGCTGAAGAAGGAGTCCTTCCGGTCCCTTTTGTCCTGTGGGACTCTGGAGGCAGCTAATAGGTACCGGCAAGCCAAGCGGAATGCAGCTTTGGTGGTTGCTGAGGCAAAAACTCGAGCATGGGAGGAGTTTGGGGAGGCCATGGAGAACGACTTTCAGACAGCTTCAAGGAGATTCTGGTCCACCGTCCGGCGTCTCAGGAGGGGGAAGTAGTGCAGCGTCAACACTGTATACAGTGGGGATGGTGCGCTGCTGACCTCGACTCGGGACATTGTGGGTCGGTGGGGGGAGTACTTCGAAGACCTCCTCAATCCCACTAACATGCCTTCCAATGAGGAAGCAGAGCCTGGGGACTCGGAGGTGGACTCCCCCATCTCTTGGACTGAGGTCACCGAGGTGGTCAAAAAACTCCTTGGTGGCAGGGCCCCGGGGGTGGATGAGATACGCCCGGAGTTCCTCAAGGCTCTGGATGTTGTAGGGCTGTCTTGGCTGACATGTCTCTGCAACATCGCATGGACATCAGAGACAGTGCCTCTGGATTGGCAGACCGGGGTGGTGGTCCCCCTCTTTAACAAGGGGGACCGGAGGGTGTGTTCCAACTACAGAGGGATCACACTCCTCAGCCTCCCTGGAAAAGTCTATTCAGGGGTTCTGGAGAGGAGGGTCCGTCGGATAGCTGAACCTCGGATTCAAGAGGATTCGTCCTGGTCGCGTAACAGTGGACCAGCTCTACACTCTTAGCAGAGTCCTGGAGGGTGCATGGGAGTTCGCCCAACCAGTCTGCATGTGTTTTGTGGACTTGGAAAAGGCGTTTGACCGTGTCCCTTGGGGAATCCTGTGGGCGGTGCTCCGGGAGTATGGGGTACTGGACCCCCTGATAAGGACTGTTCGGTTCCTGTACAACCAGTGTGAGAGCTTGGTCCGCATTGCCGGCAGTAAGTCTAACCCATTTCCAGTGAGAGTTGGACTCTGCCAGGGTTGCCCTTTGTCACCGATTCTGTTCATAACTTTCATGGACAGAATTTCTAGGCGCAGCCAGGATGATGAGGGGGTCCGGTTTGGTGGACTCAACATTGAGTCACTGCTTTTTGCAGATGATGTTGTCCTGTTTGCTTCATCAGGCCGTGATCTTCAGCTCTCTCTGGATCGGTTCGCAGCTGAGTGTGAAGCAGCTGGGATGGGAATCAGCACCTCCAAATTCGAGACCATGGTCCTCAGCCAGAAAAGGGTGGAGTGCCCTCTCAGGGTTGGGAGCGAGATCCTGCCTCAAGTGGAGGAGTTCAAGTAGGGGTCTTGTTCACGAGTGAGGGAAGAATGGAACGTGAGATCAACAGGCGGATCGGTGCGGCGTCCGCAGTAATTCGGGCTCTGCATCGGTCTGTCGTAGTGAAAAAGGAGCTGAGCCATAAGGCAAAGCTCTCAATTTACCAGTCGATCTATGTTCCTACCCTCACCTATGGTCATGAGCTATGGGTAGTGACCAAAAGAATGAGATCGCGAATACAAGCAGCTGAAATGAGTTTCCTCCGCAGGGTGTCTGGGCTCTCCCTTAAAGATACGGTGAGAAGCTCAGTCATCCGGGAGAGGCTCAGAGTAGAGCCGCTGCTCCTCCGCATCGAGAGGAGTCAGATGAGGTGGCTCGGGCATCTGATCAGGATGCCTCCTGGACGCCTCCCTAGTGAGGTGTTTCCCGGGCACGTCCAACTGGGAGGAGGCCCCGGGAAAGACCCAGGACACGCTGGAGGGACTATGTCTCCCGGCTGGCCTGGGAACGCCTTGGGATTCTCCCGGAAGAGCTAGAAGAAGTGGCCGGGGAGAGGGAAGTCTGGGCATCTCTGCTCAAGCTGCTGCCCCATCGACCCGACCTCGGATAAGCGGAAGAGGATGGATGGATAAATAATTATATTAAGAAATAAGCAACAAGATACAAATTTAATAACACATGTAATTATTTATGTTCACGTCATTGTGTTTTATTTATTTATTGTCATGTTTCACGATAAATTTAATTATTTGCTTATTTATTTATTTTTATCTGAAATATTCCTCCATATGCTCAAATGCCAGTCAATCTAAAATCAAGATTTTAGAGTATACGAAAAGACTGGATTACCTGGAGGAATTCTTCATGTATGACATTTTTGCTCATCCCTTAACTTGAATATCCAGTTTTTGAAGTTTATTTCATAATGTAAAACTCATAATTGTTTTAGATTAAACTTTATCTGTGATGACCTTGAACCTTATCTAGGTTTAGTTCCTGTGTTTCACTTAGTGCCCTGTACTGGAAAAGACAGGTTCAGAAAACGAAACAGTGAATAAATAATGTCAGTTTGGATTTTAAGAAGTGGCAAATACTGGAGAATATAATGGACTGTGTGAGAGGTTAATCAAATCAACTCGCTGGATCAATCAGTTGAACTGAGTTGCTGGGTAGTCTAAACAACTGTCCTTCATGGAAACGTGCCACCAACTGCCTCCAACTTGCTAAGATTATGTTGATAAAGGCTATGACTGAAAATCACTGGTAAAGTCATCTAATGTGATATGGCCTTTATACTGTCCAGAACCTTTCTTAATTCCCATTCACTTTGCACAAGCAAATGAATACTCCAATATAAAAAAGGACTTCACCACAAATGACACTTCACTTTTTTATTCACATTATTTTGCTTCATGTCTTAGTGTGATGTTTTTTCTACACATCTGACTGTTGCATTTTGCTGCTTCATTTTCAATAGTCTCTTATCCTGTTGTAGTCTTGATTGTATTGTGGTCCAAGAATTGTGGCCCTGGCTGATTGGGTAGAGCACAGCACAGTGGTGGGTTTGTCAAACTACTGCATTGAAACCCCTTTCCTAGCATGCCTGGGCTCAACCTTAGCAAAAAGTCTTTTTTAATATACTTTATGTACATATATATCCATGACCCTTCTATATAACAACACTAACATTATTTCTACAACATATTTAAATACAGATAAATAAATACATGCTAGGGCAGCGAATTGGATTAAGCACAGTTGAAACTTTTATGTTATTTAATTTTGTGCAGTACAGTATTATCACAGTAAGCATATAGCATATACCACATAACCTGACATACAGCCCACAGTGTGACACTGAGCATTACAGTACATGTTATGCACTGTTTCACCAAATGGAATGTGTAAATACATACAATAAAGGAACAGCAGGAGGACAAAGATGAAGCAGGCACCTGAAGCTTTACTGGTATCCTGAAGGATGAAGGTGGGAAATGGGAGGTGACTCACAAATGTTCCTCTTTTGGACTATCTAAGGTTGAGTAGGCTACAGACAGGCTTCCAAAAATCCTGGGTTGGTACACTTTCACTTTTTCCCAATAGATGGCTCTTGGCAACCAAAAAGTGTCTTTCATGTAGCACATCGAGAGCCAAGCCCCCTGGACTGTCTTGTGCATGTGGGTGCCATACAATAGACCTTAAAAAATCAAGTGGTGTGAAAGGCTGTTCCTGAGCACACGGTATATTAATTCTTGTTTTAGGACATCTAGTGGGGCCTGTGAGATAGGGCATAGTCATAAAATGACCAGGGATGTGTAATTGCCAAGACACATGAATTTCTAGAGGAATGAATTGTTACGTTTTGCCTGTTTTCATGAAACATCATCATGAAGCCATGTTCTGACATACAAGTTCCACTGTGGTGACAGGGACTACTCTAAGCCTAAAACCTACTGGCCAAAAAGTTGAAATTCTCAGTGGCTGGTCGAGCTGAAGTTCTTTGGTTTCCACTCTAACTCACAAAGAGTTAGCTCCAGTTAAAAGATTATGATAGCGCTTAAAGATTGTGTATTGCTCAGATGTTGTATCTCCCAACAGCACTGAGTGTAAGGCATGAACCAACCTTAGAAGAGGCGAAAGTCTATTGCCGAGCACTGCCACTCACACAGCAAAAGTGACGTTGACAATACACTTCATATTCATCTATTTGGGGTGCGGGACAAAGCAAGCTAAATACTAAAGGAAGAACCCACAAGGAAAATGTGCACATGGATCTGTGAATCAGATTTGGAGATCTGCTAATTCTACACTTCCATTAAGGTAATTGTGGTAACTGCATCAATCTGACTTGAAAGAGTCCCTGAATTCTTACAGTGTGGATAACAACTTAGAAAATGTATGCATGGTGTAACATTCGGATATGTTCAGCTACTACGTTAAATGATAGAAAGCTGGAGCATTTCACATTTTTTATTTACTTCATCCAAGAGTCAATTGTTTCATTTTTGTTTATGAAATATTTTTGTAACCATGTCATATTCAAAACTAGTAGCGATAATAGATCTTATTCAAAAATAACAGTGATAACAGAATGCCATTACATGTGTTAGTAGACAACATTAAATCCCAGCTTTTTAACAGTGCATTATACAAGCCATGGAGTTAAAAACAGAGCACAAAATATGCTTGTGGTGGCTCAAGAGCTTTCATACACAGAAGAGTTCAAATCAAATGATGTAAAAATAGCATCAACTGATGTGTGTTAGTGGTAGAGGGTCTATGACTAACTGTTGTTCAGTTTTCTTAAACATACCATTTTTTAACAGTAATTAGCAAGAGAAAAATAACTATTAATACATAATAACCAGTACTAACATAAAATCACTATCAATATTACCATATGAAAGGAGAGAAGCAACTGAAATAAGTTCCCCTTTCAGCTATTAATACCTGTATTAGTTAAAACACAGTACTTCAGTAAAATAATATAATTAAGTAAGAACTTGGAAAATAATTCATTTCTTTTTAACGGGAATATGAAAGGTGATAGTTATGTTAAATGTTTTAATACCAGTCTAAAGATACATGGAAGCAATAGTGACTTTTCAGGTATGAATAAAGCATAATGCACCACTAAATAATCAGCACATCACAAGCTGTAACCCTGCCCTGTCTGTGCCATTAGAGGCCAGTGTGGTCCCTGTTGCACGCCCAGCGCGTCTGATCTCCTGCACTCAAATCTACTGCAGTGTCCTTTTTAAACACATCCTGTGTTTTTTATCAGTTATTGCTGCTGCACCTTTCTTGTGTAGTTGATTAGTTCAAACACTGTATGTCTGCAGATTAATAACGTCAGTATTTTACAATAATAATCTGCTGATGATATTACTTCAGTTGAGCAGTCTTACTTAATTGTTTTCCTTTTCCATTATTTCCAGCAGAGAAGAGACTTTTTGTTGTACTTCTACAGTTAACTTACCTTAAGCAGCAGGAGCAGGAGAATGGCGCTGCTGGGTGAGCTGTTTGCATGAATGCGCTCTGCTCTCCCTGGTATTTGACTCACTTGTACTTGGTATACTAGAAGCCATCATATGAATAAAAATGCAAAATACACAAAATATACAAGTTCAAACAACCACTCTCAAAGTAAAACTGAAACAGTAAACTAATTCACTGTTTATGTTGCACAGAACGCCTCTCCGTTCAAAATATGCCTTGCAATAAGAGATTTTGTAATTTCAAAACTCTGTACAGCACAAACTATTCGAGGTACCTCAACAAAAACTGAAATGACTCAACACATTTTCTTGAAGAATAAGTGTGCCACACTTTAACATAATTGATCCACACAGGGCCGAGTTGTTTCATACGGACAGACAGACCACAGCTATCGCAGTAGGTGCTTCACATATATCAACAGTAAAAGCTTACCTTTACTCCCTTCATTACAACCTGCCTTAGAATTTAGGCAGATCTATCATCTTTGAAAGATTACTTAAATGATTATATTTTATTACTTGTTGAAATACCTTAACTTGGTGTTTTAATGTTGTTTTATTTCAGTTTTATTATTTATTACTCCTTCATCACTGATGCTGTTGTTTTACTGTAATTTCTGTTTTATTTGCTTACTTTATATTTTGTCCAATGTATTTGTATTATTTTATTTGTATGGTTTATTGGGACCATGCTGCATGGTGATTCTGCACTTTAAATAAAGTTGACTGATTGATTGATTAATTGATGTGAACGCACCTAAAATGGTCTGCTCCAGTAATCTACAAAGTAAATGTATGCCCAGTAAATGGCTTACCATTGTGTAACTGAGTTTTCTTTGCTCAGGTGGTGCCCCTCACACAGGTTGTCCCAGCTGGGCTCATTGGACACAAATTCGGCTCTGCACCTTGTATGGAGTGTGGATAGCAATTGTCTTAGCCAGTTGAGCAGGAGGGGAACTTCAAAGTTTCAATTTTATTGTCATATGTACTCAGTACAATGAAAATCTTATTCTGCAAGCCCACCAGCAATAAACAAGAATACACAGCAACAGACAAAAATACATAATAATAAACAAAAACATTCATGTGCAAAAGGAAAAAAAAACAGAAGCAAGAGTGCATGTGCAAATAAATTCATGATTCAGTGTAAGCTCTATAGGTATATGGTCTCAAGAAGGCCTTCCATCCTCCATACATGAGCTTTGGGGAGGGGTAGTGGATGTTTTTTTTTTTTTTTTTACAAGCCTGATGGCATGAGGGAGAAAACCATCTTTCAGCCTTGTTCTAGCTGCTATGCCCTTGTAGCTTCTCCCTGATGGTAGCAGTATGAACAGGTCACGTTGTGGGTGGGTTGTGTCCTTAATAATGTTATGGGCCCTCCTGAGACCTTAGGTGTTATGGATGTCCTCTAGTGCAGGGAGTGCTGTTCCAATGATATTTTGTGCTGATTGCACCACTGACTGTTGAGCCTTGTGGTCCCATCAGGGCCGGATTTTCCTATAGGCTAACTAGGCTTCAGCCTAGGGCCTCAAGATCAAGAGGGGCCTACATTCAAATTGTTAGCAAAATTAAAATTACACTATTCTAAAAACAGTGAACACTAAAACACTGAACCGAAAATAAGGAGAAATTCTACGCATATGACT
The DNA here is from genome assembly GCF_900747795.2 of Erpetoichthys calabaricus. Classification (NCBI taxonomy): domain Eukaryota; kingdom Metazoa; phylum Chordata; class Cladistia; order Polypteriformes; family Polypteridae; genus Erpetoichthys; species Erpetoichthys calabaricus. Next base: position 166,201,863 of record NC_041404.2, on the reverse strand, counting down.
AATAAACAAACATAAAAATGTATTGGTTAATCACAGTAATGATGTATTTTATTATCTCTCATGTAATTTACAAACTTAAAAATGGAAGGTGAAAGGGCCTCATAAGTGGAATAGCCTAGGGCCTCTTTTCATATAAATCCGGCCCTGGGTCCCATGCTTCTTGTGTCTTCCCAAGTAGCTAACCAGACTTCTGACTGTGAGTGTGGCTCTTCTTCATAGTGGGCTTATTTTTTGTGAGCCTCAATACAATTGTACATCTCAATCTAAATGGTATTTTTGCTACAACACTTATTTCTATAACCCATTTTCTTGCTAAGGATGCAGCTCAATGTGCTTTATAAGATGTCAAAGAAATGCAGACAAGCAAAGAAATAAAATAAAAATAAAACAGAAATAATAATTAATAAATAGCATACAAAAATAAATAATGCACATAAATAAGACAGATATATAATTAATAGAAAAGTAGAGTCTTGGTGTTGAAGTCTTTGAATGCAAATCCTATAAGAAGGTCAATTGGCAGAGAGGACAGAAAAAGAAAGCAAGAAATCTTGTCAAGTAAATTTTGCTTAGCCCATTGGCAGATTTTATGCTAAATAAAAGCAATAGGGGTAAGCAATATTTACCTGACAAGATTTCTTAAAATAAGCTCAATAATCTTCAATACAATTTTCTTGATAAGTTAGATGCAAAACATGTGCCCACATCTATGATACAGACCGTATAGTTATACCACACTGCCGACTCGAACATCACATCAAGGGATCATTTTCCTGCAGATCATCTAATGTAGTCTACCTAATTTTCTGCATGAAATGTCCTGACACTGCACTCTATGTGGGAGAAACTGGACAAACACTCCGCCAGAGAATGAACTTACACAGGTTCCACATTAAACATGGCAACACAGATGTTCCTGTGGCGGCCCACTTCAACAGCCATGGACACTGTGAGAAGGACTTTAAGGTCACAGTGCTTATGGGCAATTTCAAAACACAGCAAGAGAGAAAAGAATGGGAAGTTAAACTCATGCTAAAATTTAATACTTTACAACATGGATTGAATAAAGACAAGAGTTTTATGGCCAGATATGAGGATTGTTTACATCTCTCAGAATGACAGACAACCTGTCTACAGACCCACATTGTTTTGAAAAACTCATTACAAACTTCAAAAGACTTGGTTGGACAGTTATCTTATCCAGAGATCTTGACAATACATTGTTCTTTTCTCTCTTGCTAAACTAACCCTAGCCTGAATTAATCTATTAATTTTTTACATACAAAATCTCTCATTTAAAGATTTACCAATGTTGTTTTTTGTCCTAGAGTGTGTATATAGACACAGGGAACTCCAGTCTCTGTATTACATCTTGTCTGAAGAAGGGGCCTGAGTTGCCTCGAAAGCTTGCATATTGTAATCTTTCTAGTTAGCCAATAAAAGGTGTCATTTTGCTTGGCTTTTCTCTACATTCATAATGGCTAACACGGTACAACACCCTAGTACTACTTGATAAGTCAATAAATCTTACAATAAGGAAAACGAGATTTAGTGTCTTCTTTTGAAAACGTTTCACATGGCTTAGATTTCATTTTTTGGCACTGAGCTGTTTGTAATGCCATTAATTCCCCTAACAAACTACAGATTCAGGAGAAAGAGTTGACAGAAAACCAATTTAAAAGAAGAAAGCCACTTACCTTTTACACACTGATTAAGCATCCTTAAGAGGGTACAAAAAAAAAATTGGTGTACTGCTGCCACCTGCGGGACTATTGGAGTAGCCGACGTTTTCCTTACACATTCTGTAGTACCTGTCTTGCCATTTCAACACAGACTCCCTTTAACCCTGCCAGGGTCACGTGACACCAGAGCCTCAAAACCCCGCCCTCACGCGCACAAGTCGGCGTGCGCATTGGACGGGTGCGGGCATAGCGGGTCAGTCTCAGTTCTCGACACAGAAGGACACTTTGCAGGCCATTGAGAGGTAAACTAATTCAACGGCACACTCATCCAGTACAATATAACATGTTAGTTTTAATCTAAGTGAATGAGACCAGAGGTAGGCAGTATCTCCCCATATAAGAGGTTTCCAGTTAGCATCCACTGTAAAGTCAGTACCTGGAAAGTGTGTGGTCCAAGACCTTAAAATTTAAAATCGGTTAGAGGGTGACTAGAAATCAGTGGCAGTGACATTTATGCTGACAACACTGCTTCATGAATCCCCGTTTACATTCTGTGTGGTGTTTGAGTGTTCTTCATGTGTGTGCGTGTTTCATTCCTGTATTATGCTAATTTTCAGTTCTTAATTGGCTGGTGTGTATGTATGCGAGCTTGTAAGTGTGTCCATCGACTGGCACACCGGTGCCATGTACAGTGTTTAGTTCCTGCCTAGCATTAGATTGCTGACTACAGCACCAAATAAACATACATTTTGGTGATGCTGAACTGTGAAATGAATTTATGATTATTTGCAGTAACTAAGTAACACACCATCAGCTCCCTACTTTTACAAGTCTCATTTAACCTGTTCACTTACAAGTGTCATCTTTGTGTTTCCTATGGTGCTCTAATCCGTGCTCTGCACCGACGTCGCAGCTTTCATCATCCGTGCTGCTTTGACCTTCCCTCGGTGTTATCGGATTTATCTTGTAGTCTGCATTGATTTCTTGCGGCGCTGTTCCGTGTATTGTCCCTTGCTTTGTAAAGCATTTAATAGCAGAGCTCGAGTGAAAGGCGCTTTATTAAATAACCATTGATCGATCCAATGCCACTTTTTAAACATTCAGTGATAAATGGGTTAAATTAACAGAAGTCGGTTGAAAAAAAGCAGTTAAATCATTTAAAGTACATCAAGACAATGGAAAATACAAATAAATCAGCTGCAGCTGATTAATGATTAATGGTAAGTGTGTTAGAATCGTTGGTTCTAAACTGACCACGTACGAGTGTGGAGGGTACATATGTGCGAGGTGAACAGGCGCTCAGTCTATAGCAGTTTTCCTATCTTGTGCTCAAATTTTCCAAAATAGGTAACAGCAGCAGGTAGAGCACTGAGCGCTTCCTCTCTTCATTCAGTGAAGAGTGCTATGCAGAAATAAGTTGCATGGTATTGTATTGTACTGTACTGGTACATTTTCACGGGCCAATGGCTTGCCTTGCATTACAGGCCACTGGTCTGCTTTAACGTACACGCTGCACAGAACAGTGGGACACAGGAGTGGGCCCTCTAGTAGCACAGAACTATCATTACAGTTGCCCTGGACCACTACTACACTACTATTACAGTTCTACTTTTTTCCCCTTATTTCCATGAACAGTACTATGAAAGCTTATTTCTTCAGCTCAAAAAAAAATTGCATTATTTTGCAAAAGCATAGCCTGCTGCTGCCAGTATTATAGTGCATGTGCTTGCTTTGGTTGTCTAGTGTCACCTATTGACAGAGGTTACATACGCACTTAGCATGCAATCAAGTGACAAAAACTCAACAAAAGTTAGAGGCATCCATTTAATTTTAATTGGGTGAAAGTTTAAGGAGTTAAGCACAGAGCTGTGATTTCTGACGCCATTTCTACAGGAGGTTTGCATGCTCTCCTCATTTATTTGTGCACTGATCAATATCAGTGAGTGTTCTTAACTGCGGATGATAACTTGTTTTAATAGTGAATACTGGAAATGCGTTACTAATACTGTACATTTCAATTAACTAAATACATTTAATCCTTCATGTGCTGTGAAGTTAATAACATTGACATTTTTTACAACCAGATATGCAGCATTTTGTGCATTTGGGATGTTTGTTATATTTTTGGGATTTTAGGTATAATTGTATCTCAAAGTCTTTGTTATACAGCTTCAAAACTTTTCATAACCATTTCATATTGTTCATGTTCTTAAATAATGTCAATGTCAATGTAAACTTTATTTATGTAGCACATTTAAAACAACATCGGAATGCTGTGGCCAAAGTGCTTCACAATAATAGAATTAAAGAAAAACATACGATTAATATGAATAACATAAATAGAAATAAAATAAATGAACATAAATAAAATAAATAATAAATAGAAGTAATGTTACATAATCACAATGAGGAAACCATCAGTATTACTGAAGGTCACGGAATGCAAGTGAATAGAAATGAGTCTTTAATCTTGTTTTGAACAGTTCAGTTGTAGACGACTCCTTTATGTGATGAGGTAAAGAGTTCCACAGGCGAGGAGCAGCAGCTGCAAACGCTCTGTCCCCCTTAGTTTTACACTTGATATGAGGGACAACAAGAGACAACTGACCAGAAGATCTAAGCACTCTGGATGGCTGGTGTAAAACACATAATTCAGATAAATAGGCAGGAGCAAGTCCATGTAAAGATTTAAAAACTAGCAACAAGATTTTAAAATCAATTCAAAAACTGACAGGCAGCCAGTGTAAAGAAGCTAATATTGGAGAAACAGAGTCATACTTTCTTGCCCCAACCAGGAAGCGAGCGGCAGCATTCTGGACCAACTGTAACCTGCGTATCAGGGATTTGCTAATTCCAGATAACAGCAAGTTGCAGTAATCAAGGCGAGAAAAGATAAAAGCATGAGTAGCTTTCTCAAGATCCCTAGAAGATCTTGATCTTAATCTTGATCTTACCTAATAGACGAAGCTGGAAAAAGCAACTCTTGACTACAGAATTAACTTGTTTCTCAAAAGAGAGGTTACTGTCAAAGATAACACCAAGATTGCAGACTTGAGGTTTGCAGAAGACAGAGAAAGAGCCGAGAAGTCCAAGACCAATTTGGGCTTTAGCTGATGGACTCACTATAAGCACCTCTGTTTTATTTTGATTCAGATCAAGAAAATTATTAACCATCTAGGATCTTAGTTCAGAAAGACAGTTGTGCAATTGATTTATTCCAGAGTTGCAGATGGGAATATAAACCTGTGTATCATCAGCATAGCAGTGAAAAGAAATGTTAAATTTCTTAAAAATAGCTCCAATACGGTGAAGGTATATAGAGAATAAGATAGGACCCAAAATGGATGCCAGAGGAACACCACATTTAAGAGGAGCAGTAGATGAAGAAGAGGAATTTAAAGTCACTGAAAAGTGTCTACCAGTTAGATATGACCTGAACCAGTTAAGAGCAGCCCCTTTAAGCCCAACAAGCTGTTTAAGCCGCAACAGCAATATGTCGTGGTCAGTAGTGTCAAAGGCAGCAGTCAGGTCCAGGAGGACAATGACCGCAGCTCCACCTGAGTCAGTAATAATAGAGATGTCATTGAATACTTTAAGGAGGGCCGTCTCAACACCATGAATAAATAAATAAATGATATTAACCAGTTTTACTGAAATGTTTTATTACTAATTTTCTTCAGGAGATTGTTGTAATGCAATAAAAGTTTACTAAATTTTGCGAATCCATTTACCTTCCTACCAGGTTTACGAGGCAGTTGCTGGTTCCAGCAGTTTGGTGCACAAGGCGGAAACCCAAGAATACACTCACACACTCACTCACACCTACACAGTGTGTCTGTGACATAGGCCTATTACAGCTGTTAATTTGCCACTTGATTGAATGCCGCATGCTTACCAAACTTCTCTCACTAACCATCATAAGATAGCCAAAGCAGGCAATGTGCACAATAATACCGGCAATAGGCAGGCAATGTCCTTCTGCAGTAATGCAATCGTAATTGAGAGGTAACACAGCACAATTCTGAAATCATGCAACAATTATTGCAAAACATTGTGATTCTTTTGAAAAATAACTCAATTCGTTTTTATTATTTTGACTGGTGGAAATAAGCTTCTGTACAGTATGTTTCTCACAAAGCAATAATTCTTATTTTTCTCAGAAAAATATCAGTTTCATATCACACCCAATTATTTTTCTTTGCTTCTCTTTTGTGTCAGGTCTTATTGCAAACATTACGTAGTATGTTGTATTATTATTTGAATTAAGAAAGAAAAAGTTATGTATTTGGTTAGTATAGCGCTATAACTATGGCTTAATAGCGGCCAGGAGCATTTGTAATGACAGTTCGGTACCACTAGGGGACCCAATACTGTTTTTCTTTTTTTTTTTTTTAATATTACTTCAGAATAAACAGACGCTTTTATCCAAGTCAACTTAAAAAAGTGCAACAGCACACGTCAGATTGGGTTTTTTTCAGAGAAAAAGTGTTTTACTGCATTTGTGACCCACTTTCTGACTTTTTGAAATATTATTTGTTCTTGGTTCTCTGCTAGCATTTTGTGTTTTAATTCCTTTGTTGCATCTTATTTTTATTCAGAACTTTGTGTTTTTTTATATTAATCTTGATGTTTGGCATTACATTTTTTTTGTTCATTATTTCGCCTTATACAATTTCTTGTATTAGGAATTTGTTAGTTTTCGCATACCCCTTGGGGTCAGAGCGCAGGGTCAGCCATTGCACAGCGCCCCTGGAGCAATTACAGGTTAAAGGTTTTGCTCATGGACCCAGCAGAGTAGGATCTCTTTTTGGCAGTGACGGGGATTCAAACCGGCAACTTTCTGGATACCAGCCCAGATCCTTAGCCTCAGAGCCACCACTCCGCCCTGTGTTACTCATTTGATCTTTTTCTCTGCTATTAGTTCTTTTGTACCAGTTAGAATATTAATAAAGCACTTTAATTCTTGGAAAGGCGCTATATTCATTAATGTATTATTGTTATTGCTGTTATTATTATGCACTGTAATACAAGTCACTAAATATAAAATTCTGGGTCCATTCTTGTAAAGGTGTCGGTTTTAAGTTTTCACAGTGGCCACAAGAGGGCAGTGTGAGACTGTGTGGAGGGCCGCGTGAGCCTGCAATGACTTTGTGGAGGTAGGGCGGAGACTTTCTGCTTTTCGCCACTCCAACAAGCACAAAACTGTCACGCAGGTTTTCAGCCAGTTCAGGTTTAATTGTTCAGAAGTGTCTACTCCAGGAGACTTAATTTACTGTTTTTCTTAATTGTTTTATTATTGAAAGAATGACGCAAATAATTTGATTATCCTTTTCCTAAAATTTGAGTTTATCTTGCTTTTCATAGCCTAATATAAACTAAAAGTAACTTTTCCATACTATTTCCATACACAGATTTTATTTCTGTCATTCGCATTATCACATGGGAAGGGTACCTAATATAAAAATGAACATGTTAACCTTCGAGCAACTTTATTGCACGGAGGAAAAGAGAAACAACATTAAAATATATTTAACTCTTTCATAGTACAAAGAGAGAGAGAGAGAGAGAGAGAGATTGTAATGGCCATTTGATTTGGCATGGCTAAAACAGAAGATGCAGTTTTTCAATCGATTCATCCGTTTTAAACCCACCAGTTCAGTTATGCTGGTGTCTCTGACATTCTTTTACTTTACATTTAAACGAAAGACACCAAAATATAATATGTGCAATGTAATATATTACAACAGTTAAGGGGTGAATGTGTAACAAAGGATGTGTTTTACTAACTCTATATAGAAGTGAGGAAGAACAGTTTTATTTTCGCACCAAATGATAGCTGTAGTTCACGAGCTATTTTATACATATTAATTTTGCAGTTGACAGACTTCGGATGCAGACTTGTAGGATCAAGCAATTGGAAATCAGCTGACCGCGACTGCGCATCTCCGGTGCTTTGCGACCGATGACGTCATAATGTATGCTGCGCTGCTGAATCGACTGTCACTCACAGTAACACCGCCTCGCTGATTCGTCTAAATAGACGCACACTGTGCTGTTTTACACTCATACAGCCTCTGTTTTACGTTTCATCTCATTAATGACCGTATTTTTTATCTAATGCAGCATTTAAACTCACCACTGGTAAATACAAGAGCACGTGACGGCTTTTTCTGTTCATTTAGTTTCGGTCCGGAGGCTTTGTTCAAAAGCCCGCAGTTTAAATTAACAATTTCGACTTCATCCAATCTCGAAAACTTCCGCAAGATGACTAAACTCAGAAGGAGTGCCGGTTGATTGCTGTTTTTGATAAAATGAGTTTATAAATGACAACTGGTTCTTACCGTTACAGCCCACAAATCACATTTTTTCTGTTCAGTTTTCTGGTCTACTTTGCATTCTGGTTTTATGGCTTTTATTGCTGGTCTCATTATAAGATTCAATTACAAAAAGCACGATTATTTTTGTTTATAGTGTATGAATTTATGCATTTAGCTATGAATACATACCTATTCGCCAATTCTGTTTTATTGAATAAAGGCGCTATTCAATTGTGCCTTTACAAGGACCAGCGATTGCAGTGCCAGGTCTTAAATATCCATGTATAGCTGGACTAAGCAAGCGTTTTACTTAACATTGATTAGCTGTCACTGTTTATTAGCGGCCTGTCTCTCAGTGCTGCTCTGCCAATTTCTCTAGAGGGAAATCACAGTTTATCATCTGTTCTATTTATAGTGCAAACCAACTGTGAAAGTTGCAGAAAGGGATTCAGACTGAATAGAACATTAACTTGAACATCTGGGCAATCCACTAAATATTTGGCAGAGACGTTAAATTGCATGTTTTATAAAGAATACTTAACAGTTTTTTAAAGTTGCATTTGTTCAAATCGATACTTCTGCAGTGGTGATGTTTGGGTAACTAAGAAAATTGGGCTACTCCTGTAATTTGGCGAGTTTGCAAGTATTTAATTATTATATTAAATAATCCATGTGCCTTTTAAATGCCATTAAAATACTTGTATACTAGAGATAGATAGATAGATAGATAGATAGATAGATAGATAGATAGATAGATAGATAGATAGATAGATAGATAGATAGATAGGATGAACACTACTTAATATATAGACAGAAATAAAGGGTACTATATAATAGATAGATAGATAGATAGATAGATAGATAGATAGATAGATAGATAGATAGATAGATAGATAGATAGATAGATAGATAGATAGATAGATAGATAGATACTACTTGGAAACTACTTAGAAACTACTTAATAGAAATGAAAGGCACTATCTAATAGATGGATGGATGGATAGATTGATAATAAATATAGCATTATCAGTTCCTTTCAGATCTATTGTCACTTGTACACAGTACAATGAATATCCTATGCACAACCAACCATCACTCACCATGTTGCCACTGACCTTGTTTGGATATTGAATGTTACTTTGTGGGTTATGTAAAATATAACATCACCAAATTTGCCAAATTGACGCTCAATTTTGTTTGTCATCCAAAGTGTTTGGAGTGTCTGAAGTGGACAAAATCAAGTGCTGGTACTGTCTAATATAGTCCATTGACTAGTTTAGGGATGGGGTATACTGTAGATATTAGATATGTATGAAGCATGCTGGTGAGTAACTGATAAAAACAGTAAAGTGCCAGTACACCATACTGGTGCGTATCACCCCACTTCAAACACTGAGCATTTGAGAAAAACAAAGCAGCTGAAACAGTCTTTCTATCTGAACTTTGTACATGGTGAGCTGTCAAGGTATCCTCCAATCAGCCTCACCAGCAAAATTCAACTGTCTGTTGGGAACTGTAGTCCACACTGCTGCAAAGTTGCACATGAACTAAAAATAAGGGGTGTCTTTAATTGTACTAAACACCATGGGTGAATGGCAGAACTCTCATTGGTCACAAAATGACACTGATTCATAATGTGTTTTCAAAAGAGAAACAAATTCTATTTACCTGGCTTATCACTTACTTAGGCTGGCTCTGTAGTCTAAGGATGCAATGTGTCACATTGCTGTCACTGATTGTTCCACTAATGCATTTTTGCTCATTTCATCTCTCCTTTAGGTTCCTCGCAACCCTTAGATGGAGAGCTTGCTTAGCCACACAACAATGGGGAATGTGTCACTGTGGTAGTCTTGCCCTTTTTATAGGTTTCCCTGCAGCTGGCTCTGAAGCTACTCACTTGAATGATGGAATGCCAACTCAAGCTGCGGCTGATAATTAAATCAGTTTTAAAAAAAATCACATGTATCATACTTACAGAGTGGTATCAGACACACATTAGGCACCAGTCATTGGCAGGGCACAGTCACCCATCAATAAATTTAGAGTCACCAATCAACCTTATTGGGTACGTCAGCATAAAGAGTGAAAAACCTACACAGGCAGCTAGAGGACATGCAGACTCATGATACATACTGTCCAGCCTGGAATTCAAGAGCAGGACTCTGCAATGGTCTGGTCAGGTTGCAGCATCAACCATTGAACCAACTTTAAGAAATTAATACATTTTAACATGGGAGAATGTGACCAGCCCAGCATTTATTGTGACATAATGTAATGCAATTTTAAAACAGAGATGTTGTGAAAAGCCATTTATTTTTTATTACTTCACCTCCCTCTAGTTACCTCTGGCCTCTAATTTTCTCCATGGTTGTTGTCTTTTCAATTATATTTTAAATGAAGAAGTCACTTTCTAGAATTATGCTAAGCTCAGACTCACTTATAAATTGGTACATGTATCATTTCCTGGCAGTGAAATAATTCCATGATAACCAGCATAAATGTTGATTCATTTGCAATGAGCAGTAAAAGAGCAACTGCTGAAGTCGGTGAACACAATTCATGCAGGGCGCATCCCACTGTACTCGGGATAATGACCACAGCCATCCTAATATTTCACTGCATTGTCTATTTCTGCATGTTCCTTTTCAGTAGAGATTAGTGTGGAGGAGCTGAATGGTTTTATCTGAAATGACAGCAGGACTGAAAAGAGCAGCAGATTAACAGAATTTTACTTTTGAAGTGTTTTCAAATGACAAAATATCTATTTACAAATGCACCTTTGCCAGCTGCTTTACCTGCCACTGTGTTCCTCTTCCATGTTTGAGAGCAGGTAGGAGTGGCACAGTTTAAAGTTGTCTTCTTGACAATGATGATTCTTTCAATGCCTGCTTTTGTCCCATTATGTTGACTGCTAAGCTTCATGGTGTCCCATGTCCATGGCTTCTCATGTTGTAACAGTCAAAATTACAAATGTGAGCCCTTCTAAATTCTTTTCTCCCACTTCTTGGTCCTTAAAGTGCTTTTTAACCTGTTTTCATTATCATGTCCATCTGTCCACCCGTCCTCAAGAAAGAACTCCAATCCAAGGGGAGTGATTTCATTGTAATTTGGTACCCTTATTCTGTAAGAAGTTATATCAAAGAAGTTTAATTTTTAATGAGATATTTCGGGTATAACACACTGTACAAGTGTTTAGAATTTTCAAAATCTCTCAATTAAAATGCAATGGTGAATTCTCAAAATCATCCAACTTAAAACAGAGAATTATTGTTTAATTAATTTCTTAATTTAATGAGATGTTATTTCGACTTGTATATTTTCCTCCTTTACTCATCTGATTGCTGCTACTAACATCAAAACAAATCCTTAGTACACGTTAGTGAAATGGCAGCAAAGTCGCATTCATGACTGAAAAATCACTGTCATGGTTGAACAGCATTCAAAACAGATGTTAAGTCTAAATCGGTTGGCTACGGCTTTCAGAAGTTTTATATTTAAGAAACCTGAAGCAATATTAGCCAAAGACCCCCCACAACCATCAATTAAGGTTACATCCACACTACTACATCTTCATCTAAAAAAGTTGCTCATAAACAAAAACCATCTCCGTCCACACTTGTGTTTTTTCACGTTATTTATGAAAGTATCTCTGCCCACGCTAAAATAACTGCATATGGCATAGCCATTTGACCAAACTGGGAAAACACGCGTTGGTGGATACAGGAAGATGAAACTATCCTCCGTGACAGCCAATCATTTGTAGCTTGATTTTTATGCATAGAGAAGAACAATGGCAAATACATAAAATGAAAAAACAGATTGTTTTGTTTGGACTGACGATGAATTGGAATTGTTATGGAGAGTAACTCATAAGTATAAGGCAAACAAAATGGCTGAGAAAGGACACATACTAATAAGTATGCAAAAATCAGAGTGCGATTAGAGTCTGTGTTTTCATCCATGCGCATTACAACGTCAACCCGTCGTTTTCAGAAGTATACGCCTTTGGAGAGTTGTATCCAGAAATGAAAAATAGCTATTTGATAATTGTGATTTGTGAGCCTGATTGTTTAGCAAACATGCAGCTGATGTAAGGACAGTTCTTTCAGGCAGGGATTTTGATTGATTAAAGCAGGCCTGACCCATCACTTTCAGGTAGAGGCCATGAGTAATTAGTGCAGGTGCACTGTGTACAGTGTGACAGATTAGGGTCTCCGTGACCCCTTGAACCCTCAGACTAGACGTCAGACACCAGATAAAAGTCCAAATAATTTATTATTAATAATAATAATAATAATAATAATAATAATAAATGTGCACAAAGCACCCTCCACTCCACAATACTCAAATAATAATAATAATAATACACAATAACAATAATCCTCCTCACTCCCAGACGCGTTGCCACCCTTCCACCCAGCGCAGCTTAACGTCTGGGATTTCCCATCGTCCTTTTATATTCCCTGACCCGGAAGTGTTTCCCACCATTCCCTACAGTCTATGTGATTTCTTATCACTTCCGGGTCAGATAAAAAGTCCTTTTCTTCAACCTGGAATTTGCCTACGCCGAACTTCCGGGTTATAGGGCACAAACAACTCTTTGGGCCTCCCTGCAGCATCATCTGTTGGCCCCTGTGATATCCAGCAGGGCTGTAAAGGAAAACTCCATTGTCCATAATTCCCTGCTGGTCTTCGGGGCACTTCCATGCTACAGGGAGGGCTCCATCTAGCGGCCTGGGGGTATTGGCTGGGGTAAATGGCCGGCCATCCCTCACAACAGGTAGGGAAAAAGGTGGTATTTGGGTCCTAGAAGAGCACACTCGATAAATAACATATCTCCGATGGTAGTTATCTATACCTGGCAAGTTTCATAAAATGTTCGCTGAATATGCAAGATGTGTGAGTATGTGTAATGGTGTGGGACCATCCTGAAGCCAGAAGCTATCTGCAAGACAAATGTCACCTGCACCCCGCTGAACTGAGTGAACGTTCATCAGCATTCCCCACTCAAGAACTGGACGATGATTGTACTGCTCTAATGACTTCTCTTTGGCCTCAATATGAATGTATAAAGGATTATACTACATACTATATTAGGAGTGAAAGCTGCATTTTAAAGCAAGTTAAATGTATTGAAGGAGACGGCCGGCAACTCAACCCAGCCGGGACACCCCTGAAATGGAAAGATGGGGGAAGGCAGCTACTTTGGGACACTGCCTCCCCCAGGACGCTAATTGCCAACTTCCCTGCAGCATAGCGATGCCCCATATTCCTGCAGGGCACCATAGGATCTGGAGTTTGGCGTCACAGCTCAGCTGGATGCCATGGGTACTGTCAGGAGATGCTGCAGGGAGACTGGGGAGTCCCTACTGTCTGCATAGCCCGGAAATGCCAGCAAGTCAGATGGACGGAAGAGTAGAAGCACTTCCGGGTCAAGGACTATATAAAGGACTGGTGGAGACCCAGCAAGCGAGCCGGAGTTGGGAGGCAGTAGGACAGAGCTTGCTGGGAGGTGTGGAGGAGAAATTAGGAATTGATTATGTTATTAGTATTATTATTGAGAATATTGTGTGCATTTGTTGCCTGTTTATTGTGGTGGAGGTGCTTTGGGCACTGTAGAAGAAAGAAGAAAATTAAACAGCTTCTTGGTGTTTTTAACCTGTGTCTAGAATGTCTGTCTGTTGGGTAAAATATGTAGCATATTTCTCTCGTCTGATTATTTCCATCATGGTTACTGATGGAGTATATATATGTTATATATAAACGTCTACGCGTGGAAGTGTGTCTGTCTGTCTGTCTGTCCGGCCTGGAAGTGCAAGGGAACAGCATGAAGCTCAAAGAAAGCGACCCTGTTGCCAAAGTGAAACCGCTGCCGCTAATACACAAGCGAGGTGAGCACGTCGGCAAAACGAAACTGACGAGGAGCCGCTAATACACAACCAATGCGATTGATTGATTGAAGTGCCAGAATCCATGGTTTCTAGGAGTCTGGGCTTTTTTACAGCACGGACTTTCACAGCTAGTATAGGATAAAGTATGTCCTGCATTTCAATAAAGAACACAATCCCAGGGAATAAGTGCCCCCCTGCTGGAGAAGAGTGTTTTCAAATGTCTCCATTTTCGGAAGTTAAAAATGCAGAAGTATTATGGGTGATAGGTGAAAAACAAGACTAATGTCTGCATTATTAAACAGAAACACAATGGTGTGGACAAAGCCAAAAGAGGAAGGTCCAAGCCACAATAAAAATGGCAGATTAAAAAAAAAAACACAAGTACATTTTTCTAACTTTAATTTTGAATGAAGTAAAATAGAAAATGGGTGGCATGGTGGCACAGTGGGTAGCGCTGCTGCCTCGCAGTTGGGAGATCTGGGGACCTGGGTTCACTTCCCGGGTCCTCCCTGCGTGGAGTTTGCATGTTCTCCCCGTGTCTGTGTGGGTTTCCTCCGGGCGCTCCGGTTTCCTCCCACAGTCCAAAGACATGCAGGTTAGGTGGATTGGCGATTCTAAATTGGCCCTAGTGTGTGCTTGGTGTGTGGGTGTGTTTGTGTGTGTCCTGCGGTGGGTTGGCACCCTGCCTGGGATTGGTTCCTGCCTTGTGCCCTGTGTTGGCTGGGATTGGCTCCAGCAGATCCCCGTGACCCTGTGTTTGGATTCAGCGGGTTGGAAAATGGATGGATGGTTAAAATAGAAAATAAATCAAAAATAAGATTAAAAGAAAACTCCTTTTCAGAACTAACACAAGGAAAAAAACAACAAGCAAAAATAAAAAGAATAATTTACAGGAGTCAAGAAGGAGAAGTCACAGTTGTAAAAGTCAAAACTACCGTATATACTCACATATAAACCTGAAACCTGAAAAATCGATCATAAAATCAGATCCCAACTTGTACGGCCGTTCAAAAATGCAACGCTTCTTGCCTCCTCCAATCTCGCATCATTTTCTCAGGTGCATCGAAATTTGTTGCAGCAGTGCAGTTACCAATTTCTTTCACTACTTCAACAACACTTAATTTAAAACCAGCTTCATATTTTCTTCAGATTGAACGCTCCATTGTAGATAAGGGATGCTCTTACGATAAAGGTGTATGAGGGTGTGAGATATAAAAAACAAAAATCAGTGCAAACATTGCTTTGGAATATTTCAGGTATTACCGTGTGGTCACGTAGGCACAATAGAGACAGAGAGAGACAGAGAGACAGAGAGGTTAGGAGCACACGCTGATACAGCGCATAGCTGCACCCACATAGAAAAAAAAGGCCGTGTGCTCCGTGGTTACTCTCTCAGGTGGGCGTTAGCATATCATAATCCCTTGTACCAATAGCATGAGTTTTCTGCATTATACGACCGACATTATAGAATACCAAAAAATATACGTTAAAGTCAACTACCGACTTATCTGCGAGTATTTACGGTAATTGTTGAAAAACAGAAAAATAATACAAAAATGTCTCCCAAGAAGAACACAAAAATGATCACAAAATGGAGGTTATGGGCACGTAATGATATATGAAATTATTGTGTGGAAGAAATAAGGCAAATGAGACAAAATTACAGAGAGCCAAAGCTCAAAAGCCAGAAGACAAATAGATTGTGGTGAACAAAACCAAAGCGCCAGTGACAAAGTCATAACTTAGGGCAGAAATGAGGTCAAAACCAAAATGAGAATTCCTAACACTGGGCGTACTTGGAAATAAATCTACCAGCCACTAAGATTACAAGAGCTGCAGTGCATCCACTGAAGGACACTGAACCTGCTGTGCTGTGGCATATTTGTAGTGGATGCCCTGGTGGTGTCACTGTTCAAGGAGTGTCTCTCTCCTTTCGTGTCTCTTTTCTTATATATCTTATTGTCCCCCATACCATTACTGTTTCTTTGCCTTATATGTCTTATTTTAACTTTGCACGTATCATGTTTCAGCCAAGGTTCTGTTTTTTTGTGCCATTTATTTATGTTAACATCGCTGTTGTTGATTATGTGCCTTATTGTTTCTTTTAGATCTTGTCTATAGGCTGCCTGTATTATGTTCCATGTGTTTTGTGGGTCATCCCCCAACAGGCATAGCCACCTGCCAATCACTGCTAGGAACTGCTCACTCCCCTATATATCGGGAGCGTCTCCCACAGTTCCCGGAGGTTCATTTCAAACATGCCCGAGAATGGTGAGTTTACTTGTGCTTTATTGTACTTTTTGTAATTTACGGATTATTTGATGTTCTGCATTGTTCCATTTGATTACATCTTTGGATTCTGCATTGCAACTTTGTTTTCTCGGATTGCCTTGTCTTTCAGGCAATTACATTTTGCCTTTCTGCTGCACATGGGCTTCATAGAGATTGGAATACTTTTTGTGAAGAATTAATATATTGTTTTGTAAAGATTCAGTGCTTGTTCTTATTACTAGCCAGAATTTGATGGTGGTATGACCCTTTAGCGGGCATTTTGGAAGTGCTTTCTGGAGCTGATTGGGATTTATGTGCTTTGAGACTCCTAGTCCGTAACCACAGGGGTGGGGCCCCCAAAAGAGGAGGTTGTGTCAAGTGCAGCCATCACCTGAGAGGCCTAAAAAAGACACCTGTTGTCACAGCCTTATGGATGTGGCATTAACCAGTTTAGCTGCTGTATTTTTGACCCCTTTTATGCTCTTCGTTTCATTGTCCATTTTTGAATGTTTTACTGTAATTGAGTTGCTTAGCTTAGTGTATCTCTTAGGAGACTTATTGCTAAGGATTTTTCATTTACTTTGGAAACTTGCCTGCCCCTCTGATTTTTCTCCTGTGGTTTGTTCTTTTGGTTTAAGTAGCTGTCCTTTTGTTATTATTTGCTCGATTTCTTAATTAATCTTTAGTGATTTCATTTTCTTGTTTTGGGTCATTTAATTCTTTTGTTTCTTTCCTTTTCTATTTTTTGTTCAATTTTATTCAAAATTAATTGAATGTTAACGTTTGTGACTGTTTTAGAGTTGGGGGAAAAAAGTTTTAATATGGTTTTGGCCATTGTCATTTTGGGGAATCATGTTGCTGGCACAAAATAAAAGAGTGTATGTGCTTTTCATGTCGCCCAATAAGGCAGACCAAGCAATATGAGTTTTTCAGTTTTATTCTGAGCTAAGTGGCTAAAACATTTCTTGTTCTCGCTGGCTAAATAAGTCGTTGGTAGGATCGATCTGTGCTGATAAATGCAGATAAGCTCTCTCCATTCTTATCCCAAGGTACGCACTTATCAGTTGCATTCAAGTCTGGATGCTGTTATCAGTACCACTCAGGTCAAGATGGTCTGTCCAAAGGCAGTGCAAACTGCTATTGTATGAAATGGTATTTTATGAAAGAAAGGTTACATTTGAAGGCAAACATAAACCTCACATGCATGCTTATCTGCCAGGCTCAGACCCACAATACTGAACTGAAGCCTGCTACGTTAAGATATGCTAATGTCCTTTAAGCCATGCTGAAGTGGCAATGCCATGCAGCCTAGCAATGCTCTCACTACTCAAATGAGGATTTACTCATTTCCATCAGATTGGCTTCATTCTTGCAAAGTTTCTATAGTAATTCATCTGGCCAATTGCCTACAGACATACTCCAACTTCTTGGACATCAAAGAACATGCAAAAAACAAAATAGAAACCTCTGTCATGAACTACATGCCTGGTGCAGGAAAAGACACACAAGTTGGAGATGTGTATTCACTTCATGTTACATAGGGTAGGCTTCCGCACTAGTAGCGCTAAACTGGGTTAACTGGGATTGAAGATGGATCACTGGATAGATAATTATAGCTAATATTTAAATAATCTAAAACTTGCATACATCAAAATGATTAGAATTGTATTTAGTTTTGTGTCAGTAACCATGTCACAAATGTAAATCATTAGTTATCACCTGCAGTGGATTCAGAAAGTCTTCAGACATTTTGTATTTTGCAGCGTTGTTTAAATTCCTTTTTTTCCCTTATCCAGCAACACTCAATAGCAGAATGACAAAGTGAAAACAAGATTTTAGAAATTTTTGCAAATGTATGAAAAATTAAAAAGTGAAATATCACATTGACACAAGTACTCAGACCCTTTATTCAGTAATTAGGTGTTGAAGCCCCTCCGATTACAGCCTAGAGGCTTCATGGGTCTGATGAGACAAGTTTCACCTACCTGCATTTGGGGATTTTCTGACATTCTTCTTTGCAGATCTCTCAAAAAAGTAAAATACACAGATGAGCTACAATATTGAAACCACTGACAGGTGAAGGGATTAACATTGATTATCTTGTTACAGTGACACATGTTGGAAAATACAGGAAAAATGGGCAAGCGTAAGAATCTGAGCAACTTTGGCAATTGACGAATTGTGAAGGCTGGATAACTGGGTCAGATATCCAAAATGGTAGGACTTG
Source organism: Erpetoichthys calabaricus (assembly GCF_900747795.2). Taxonomy (NCBI): domain Eukaryota; kingdom Metazoa; phylum Chordata; class Cladistia; order Polypteriformes; family Polypteridae; genus Erpetoichthys; species Erpetoichthys calabaricus. The sequence goes on along the minus strand of NC_041404.2, from coordinate 166,183,475 downwards.
TGGGGTGTTATTGGTATGCAATGGTTAGTACCTACCAAAAGTGGTCCTAGGAAGGACAACCAGTGAACTAACGACCGGGTCATGGGCTCCCAAGCCTCACTGATGTGTGTGGGGTGTGAAGGTTGTTAGTCTGTCTGGTCTGATCCCATAGAAGAGCTACTGTAGCACAAATTGCTGAAAAGGGTAATGCTGGCCAGAGAAAGGTGTCAGAACATGTGGTGCACCACAGCTTGCTGTATGTGGGGCTGCATAGTGACAGATCTGTCAAGAGCGCCCATGCTGACTACTGTCCACTGCCAAAAGCACCTACAGTGGAATGGGCATGTGAGTGTCAGAATTGGACGATGAAGTAATGGAAGAAGGTGGCCTGGTCCGATGAATCACTTTTTCTTCTAGATGATGTGGACAGCCAGGTGCATTTTTTTACCCGAGAAAGTGATGGCAGCAGGATGCACTCTGGAAAAAAGGCAAGCTGGCCGAGGCAATGTATGCTGGGAAACCTTGGGTCCTGGTGTTCTTGAGGATTTCCTTTGACCAGTACCACCTACATACACATTGTTGTGAGCGTTAGTTAGGCAATTCAGACTGTGTCCTTCTGCCCCTCAAGACCCCTTTTGCTTGTTAAAAGTTTGTGATCTCCTGACATTTACATTTGGCTTCTTTTGGTAGGTCAACTTTTTTGGCTTTGTTAGTATGTTTTAGATTTGAAGAAGTTGGATTTTGATTCTTTTTTTCACTTCTGCATTTCTTTAAGTTCTTCTTTTTCTTTCTTTGTATCCTTTATTTTTGGATTAAAGTTTTGTTCTTGAATTTAGTGTTTTGATTCTTGTGTTGAAATTTTGGAATTTTGTATTCGGATATTAAGATTGATTAATTAAATATTAAAATCATTAAGTTGATTCAAATATTAAAATCATTAAATTAACAAATATTAAGATCATTTTTACTGAGTGAGGATTTTTGAACTGTTTCCCCATTTTCCAACAGTTCCCAACATACAGGAGGCAAATGTCAAGGACAACACCCTCTGGCCACCAGAGGGATGCAGAAATAGAAAAGAAAAGAAAAGTGCAGGAGGAAATGCCACCAGGTAGTACATGACCTAGGATGTGCTGTCTTACCTGTAACATCTGGCCATTTAAGGACCTTGGACAGTGGAGAGGTGGTGTTGTTACACCAGAGGACTGACAAAGATTTTAGAGAGTACTGGAAGATAGATATTTTAAACAAAAAATGTCAGAACCGAGAGAGTAATAGCAACAGTGCCAAAGCCAAAACAGGAGACAAAAGTCAAGGTCAAAACGTTTAAGAACAAAAATCGAAAATCCAGAAGGAAGTTTTAAATGGAAGATTTTAGTGGAAGATCACTAGCAAAAAGGGTTTTGTTATCCACAGCTCGGATGGAGAAATGAATATCTGGACAACCATTTACCCCATTGCATTGTCACTCAAAGGTCACAAACTCAGAGGACACTTCTCTAACAATGTGGGACACTACCCCGATGACCAAAGCCCAAACTACCTGCAATCATAAGAATGGCAGCCAAAACGGCTCAAAATAATAGACAACAATTGAAGTAAATGGGGAATTCAAAAACAAACACCAAAATCAAATTTGTCACCCCAGAAACATCCAAAATGAATGACAGATATCTGAAAATGAGAGAGAAAGTCATATAAAAATATTAATAGAATCCAAGTGACCCCAAGGTACCACCAGTGGAAAACCTAAGTTGGTGACCCTGATATCACTGTAGGGTGCTGCTGGGTTGCTCTTTTCTGTCATTTCCGTGATTGTGGGTAGAAGACTGTGGCGGTCGCAGTTGGGAAGAACAGAATACTTGATTGGCAGGAAAAAGCAAGTCTAGTAGAGATGAAGGAGGGAAGGACTTTGGTGACCGCACTGAAATGAACAAGCGCACCAGGAACACTAGCATTAGGTAAGGGTTCAAGAGCTGTGGAGATAAGCCTTTAAGGGGCTTCAGTATTCTTGGTCTTTCTTTGCTTTGCACTTTGTTTTTTGCCCTTTAACACCCTTCTGTGTGGGTTTACTTGATTAAACAACTGCCCCATTTTTTGCACAAACTGATTGTCTAGTTTCATTCTAGACTGGTGTTTCTCAAAGGTAACCCAACTGTTCAGAATATCTTTGATCCAAATAAATAAATACTGTACTTTTTGTATGAAGTGTTAGGGATTTCTGTTTTGCCCATGGACACCAAATTAATATAGGAAATGGTGTATGGATGTGAGAAAAAGAATTGCTTAATTAATGTTAATTAGTTAATTCATTATCAGTTCTGCCTTTGGCAATGGCCTGTAACAAATCCAAACATTTGGTAAGCCTCCTACTTTATTCTCCTTACCTTTCTCTTTAGGATGGGGACTCTGGACATTAGACTGACATCAAGGTAACTGAAGCACACTTATTTTAAGAGACAGAATAATAAATTTTTTGGTAAACTAAAATCATAAAAATGTGATAACTGCATATATTTTGACATAGAGGACTGGACATAAGACACACATAACAGTAACAACATGTAACACAGATAAGGGTTGGCTGGTTATCAGCTATTAAGAGTTCTAATTTACCTTGGCACAGATAAACAGCCTTACGACACCAAGTCTTTAACTTTTTGAGGGCTGAATTATATTTTTCCAAAAAACTCAAGTTTTCTGTATAGCACACAAATGGTTTCACACATAAATCAACATAAAACGTCTGTTGCTATGTGGTGTGGCTGTTGTTGGCGCATGTTCAGCATTACAGCAGGAGGGCGGCGGTAGTGGTCTCAGTGTGACACAATATGGTTTGTACCTCTTGTCATCATAAGTGGTGGTCCTCCCAGGTGAATGCTGCTGTAGGGGACCGATCAGATGATGTCGGCACCTCACTTTCGTTTTCAATATCCATCTCCAGATCACTTGCATGAAACTCAGAGTCCAACAGGTAAGAGTCCTATTCAACGAAATTACGTAAAACGTGACATTCACTTTGGACTCTTGCCAGATGTCGATGCCATTTTAGAGGTTGTTTTCTTTTCGCTACTCATGCACACGTAGGGAATCAAGGTTAAATTAGCAAAGTTATGTAACATTCCTTCTAGTAAAGAGAGTCAAACTAAAATGTAAGGGTGAGTTTTGTCATAGTTTATAGCTGATTACCATTCTCTACCCCTGAATTTTGACAAAAGTAGACATCAGCCCTGAAAGAGTTAAGGATGATGTACAAAGTGGTTTGGAGTTTTCTGTTGATGTTACTCCTGGTTCAAGAATGTAGGCGCTGAAGTTCCCTTCTTGAAGCAATAATCTGCTTCTTAGTCTTCTCAGACTGGGCTCAGTCACTGGCACAGAGGGGATCTAAGAGCTAATTCAGGGCGTCCATCTCCAAGGCTCTATGGAGAGTAGCTTTCAGGCCAAAGAAAGTTTGTGAGGTCTTCGCTCTGTTGGCAGTGGGTGGCTTCTCACCCTAAAGAGAGCATCTCATCAGCTTTCAGCTCACAAAGTGAACAGACTGTCGATGATCATCTCCCCCAAAGAGAAAGGAGAGATGAATGTAGCTAAAAGGAAGGTGTACCCCCTACCGATTGGATCAAGGTCCATTCCAGTTGCAGATCCAGTGCTTGCTTATAGGCACGTTATTTTGTCCATCGCAAGCCTAAAATGATTGTCCATCTGGGTGCCCTTTTGTCTAGAGGAGCCTCAGTCTGTGGAGGTGTCAGCTCAACCCCGATTCACAGCTTTGTTATCAGTTGAAGCTCAGAGCTGACCAGAGTGTTGGTAAAAGCTGCCCATTCAGGAATGTAGACCGGCGGTGTGCAGCCGAATCTTTGTATCCCTGTTAAATCTGCCATCATAACTGGCCTTGTGTGCCACTAAAAGACTAGCAGAATGGGCAGTGCCCACTTTGTCCCGCAGTTCTGTATTTGTGCAGTTTAATTGAATTAAAAAGTTTCCTTAGTTTTGACATTTGAAAAATCTCTTTTTTTCTGTCTTTTCCATGATTGGCAATGCCAGGCATTTCTAAAACCTTAGAATAAAGACTCAGTTATGGCTGTACAGTAAATCAGAGTTGAGGACTGAATGTGTCGAGTTATGTTTCACCTCAACAGGAATCAGTCAGTCTTTATTTTGTATTGGGCTTTTTCAATGCACAGCTTACAAGTGCCAGACTGAGCAGTCCATTGAGTGACTTGATCAGAGATGTGTAATAAAAATAATAATTAACTACAATTATATACAGAAGTCTGTATAACCATCAGCATCAAGTGACTCCGTGAGAACCCTAACTACAAAGAGGACTATTTCATTTATGTTAGGTAGAATGCCCAAAGGGGACTGGGCGGTCTTGTGGCCTGGAACCCCTACAGATTTTATTTTTTTCTCCAGCCTTCTGGAGTTTTTTTTTGTTTTTTCTGTCCACCCTGGCCATCGGACCTTACTCCTTTTTATGTTAACTAAGGTTGTCTTATTTTAATTTCTTATTTGTCTTTTATTCTTCTTTTCTTCATTATGTAAAGCACTTTGAGCTACTTTTTGTATGAAAATGTGCTATATAAATAAATGTTGTTGTTGTTGTAGATACTGTTTTTCTACTCGACTCAAAGCACTTTACATAGACAGTGGGGGCCACTTCAACTGCTATCAATATGTAGTACCCACCTGGATAATGGGATAGCAGCTATTCATGTGCCAGTATGCTCACCACACATACGTATTAGGTGGTGAAGAGGTGAGATTGGTAGTTAGCCAATTAGAGACAGAGGATTATTAGGGGGCCAGAATGACCAGCCCATGGTGAGCAATTTAGCCAAGACATCAGGAAACATCCTATTCTTTTTGAAAGATGCTTGGTGATCTTTTATGACCATAGAGTGTCAGGACCTCAGCTTTACGCCTAATTCAGAGGACAGCATAAATGTTTAGAGTACCGTGTGTCAATCACTGCAGGTGGGCTTTGGGATGCACACACTGACCACAGGGTAAACGCCCCCGATGGTCTCTCCAATGTTCCTACTAGTAGTAACTCAAGCTTTTCATAGTTAGTCCCCCATCGAAGTACTGGCCAAGCCCAAACATGGTAACCTTGAGAGACGGTATTCCTGTTCTGACGTGTAGGTGGTCTGGCTGTGAGCCATAATGAGTCTGGGGTGCAAAATTACAATTCTTAGAGTCTCTGGGCTACACTCCCTGCCATATGCGAGCTGAGCTTTTCTGCTTTTCCATTCATAGAAATGACATTTTGTTTAAACTCATGAAAGGAGAACTATGAGCTTGGAAGTAAGATCTGCTCTGTGATGAAACACTTTTAAATGTGTAGTCTGTTGGGATGCCACTAGGGGGCACACCACCTCTGTAGCAGCAGCTCATCTGCCAGCTGCCTCACTTTTTAACATGAGCCTTAAACTCAAAGCGTCTTCATAAAATCTTCTGTTTTTAAGGTATTTATGTATTTTTTGCAAAGCATCAACTTCAGTCCGGATGAGCGCCCGCTCCAGGGTGATTTAGTGGATCAGGTACTGGAATTTAAATTATAACTTTGCAGTTCCATTCTCCTGCTGGTGATTCCTATGCAAGTCACTTAACTCACCTGTGCTCCAGTAGTAGAAATATATATTAAAAAAAAATTCTTCTAGCTGTAAAGTGTCTTGCGATGGAGTTCACTATGGAGAGCAGCAGTAGTAGATCAAGGCGTAGTGTGACACAGCGGTGCAGTGATTAGCTTCAAAGGTCTGCTGCCAGCCCTGGCACTGTCTGGGTGGTTTTTTTTTCCAAGCTGTCTTGCCCATCTCAGTGTTGCTAAGTTGTTAAGTAAATCAGCCATTGAGAATGACTGTGCCTTGGGCAAGGTTCAATGCAACTCAGATGAGTTCAAGAATGGAAGGTGCAGATTGAGGAAATAAATAGACGGCTTGTGGTAAGAAGAGAACGTGTGTGCGGTTAGTGACACTGGATTGCTGGCGCCCACAGGCTCAGGCAGAGGCCAGGCGATGCTCTTCTTTTCTTTTCTTTTCTTTTTGTTAATGAATCTTTTGAACTCGTCTTCCTCGCATTGCGCACTTCACAGTTCTAACCTTATCATGGCTGATCATAAAGATAAGTTTCATTGTTTGAATGATGACCGAAAGTGACGGGCCACCTACTCACACGCCTCACACTTCATGACCCGTATGAATGAAAGGACCTGCCAAAAACCAGCAGGTGGCTACAAGTATCCGTCCCCAACTGCCGACAAATTTCTAAATATTCTGTTTAAAAAAAAACAAGGGACTATAAATGAAAACATCTTTATAAAACATTTAGCAGGAAGTAAAAAATGATTTGCTCCTGATGTTATCTTGCTTAGCATAAATGTCACCATTTCCGTTGTTCTTCATTTTCAGTTTGTGGTAAATGACAATCCGGGAGAAGGAACAGAATTTCGAATTTTCCTTCCTTATTTTAGTAAGATTGGAAATCACCTCCTTCTGTTTTGCTACATCAGCAGGACCACCTTACTCTTGTGGTATGTGACGAGAAGCGCAGGCTGTGCTGATTCTGTATTGTCATACGGCTGGACACTTTTCCTGCCAAAATCATTTGTGTTCCAAGAGACTTTGCTAACTAAATCATAATGCTGAGGAAAGGTATGGACCTGGCCATTTTAATATTAATGAAATGAATTTAACACCCAGCATCAAAGAGGCAGGCATGTAAGTAAGGGGTGGCCAAAGAACAAATTTTGGCAAAAGACAAAAAATATACGGGATTCAAAACATTTTCAGCCCCTGTCACTTTCTGCATACTTTATTGTGTTGTCAATTTAATTTTAAATGGATACATTTGCCATTTTTGCCTGGTGTTCTACACTCAATAACCCATAATGACAAAGTAAAAACAAATGTATTAAAAATCAAAAACTGAAACCTCTCATTCATATGAGTATTGAAACCTTTGGCTGCGGCACTCCAGATTGTGCTCAGGTGCATCCTGTTTGCTTTACTTCATATTGAGATGTGTGGAGAACTTCACTGGAGTCTACCTGTGGCAAACTGAACTGACTGCATATCAATTTGAAAGGCCCACACCTCTTTGTAGAAGGTCCAACAAATCACACTGCATGTCAGGTCAAAAGCCAAGTCATCAAGTCCAAGGAACCTTCTGTAGGCGTTCAGGGTCAAATTGTTGTGAGGCAGAAATCGGGACAAGGGTATAACACCATTCTAAAGCTTTGAATGTTCCCAGGAAAACTGTGAAATGGAAGAAGTTTGGGACCACCAGGACTCTGCCCAGTATTATCCATCTGCCTATCTGAATAAATGCTCATGAAGGGCCTGGGTCAGGGAGGTGACAAAAACCCAGTCATTCAAATGAGCTTCAGATGTCCTCGGCTGAGATGGGAGAAGCAGAGTGGTTCACTCCCATTCGATGTTTGCAAAATGGCATTTAAAGGACTCTGAGAGCATGATGACGAGGATTCTCCAGTCTGATGAGACAAGAATGGAACTCTTAGGGCAGAACTCCAAGCACTATGTCTGGGGAACAGCAGGCATTGCACATCACCTGCCTAATACCATCCCTACGGTGAAGCATGGAGATAGCTGCATCATTCTTTGGGGGTGCTTCTCAGTAACAGGGAAGGGAGACTGGTCAGAACTGGGGTTAGGATGAATACCGCCAAATACAGAGATGTCCTCGAAGAAAACCTACTCCAGAGTGCATGTGACCTCTGACTCGGGTGATGGATCACCTTTTAGCACAACAATGACCCAAAGCATATAGCCAAGACAAAGCTGGAGTGGAATCAGGACAAGTCACTGACTGTCCTTGAGTGGTTCAGACTTAAACCTCATATAACATCTCTGCAGAGATTTGAAGAGAGCAGTTACATCCATCCATCCATTATCCAACCCGCTATTTCCTAACTACAGGGTCATGGGGGTCTGCTGGAGCCAATCTCAGCCAATACAGGGCGCAAGGCAGGAAACAAACCCCAGGCAGGGTGCCAGCCCACCACAGGGCGATGGCAGTTACAGACACTTCCCATCCAGTCTAATGGAGCTTAAGGGGGTCTGCCAGGAAGAATGGGATATACTGTCCTAATCCAGGTGTGCAAAGCTGGAAGAGACTTACCCAAGAAGGCACAAAGCTGTAATTTCGGCAAAACATGCTTCAATTAAGCATTGCATTAACGATACTTATACAAATGAGAGATGTGAGATTTTTTAATTTGAATAAAAATGCCAACCTACCTGAAAACGGGCGGGCGGAGTGGTGGCTCTGAGGCTAGGGATTTACACTGGCAATTCGTTGGGCCCTTGAGCAAGGCCCTCCGTCCTGGGAATGACATTAACCTGCATGTATGCCCTCCAATCTGCTGGGAAAAACCTGGAGGGTTAGTGGCAGAATTGGCACTCCAGCCACCATAGAAAACCTCACAGTGTTCCACTCCATCTGAACTAGTGTGGTGCTGAGGTGTCACCCGTTGCATGGCTGCACTCGAGTCCTAATCTGGGATCCTGAGGTGGTTTGTTATGTGGTGGGTGCGGCAGTGCGCTGTATCAGCGTGTGCTCCTAACCCCTCTCTCTCTATCACTTTGTCATGGATAACAGAGTGTATGTAGATTGATGGGCACAAATGACAAATGTATCCATTTACAACAAAACCTACAACACAATAAAATGTTCAGAATACTTTCTGAATCCAATGTAGTAAAACCAATGGCTCAAGACCGCAGCACTGTAAGGTAAAATGGGAGAAGAGGAAATATGTAATGTGAGTAGGCATCACATAAAAGTGGAGAAAGTGGTTTAGAATGCGGTGCCCATTCCCTGACCCGAGATGGCCAGGAGACTTGAATGAATTGAATTTCCTTACCTGCAGCCTGTCCTGCTGATGCTGTTTGTGTAAAGTGTTAATGTACCCTGCTGCACCACATCAGTGCCTCTATTTAATTACGTCTTAGTGAACTTTAAATATTAACCGCCTTCTCCACCAGCGTTTTCACTTCATAGAGCAGTAGGCTGTGGTGAACAAACACAATGCTGGAAACTTCCTAGTTTTCATTCCTGCTGAAATGAAATGTATATTGATTTTGATTATATTAAAAAAAAAAAAAATCCTGTAATATGTTGCAATACATTATGAAATGTGCCTATTACTGCTAATTTGTGAAATTAAATATGCAAAAATCAATATTTAATATAAATTTGAAATATCGGTAATGAATTTTAATAGTATAATAATAATATACCACAGAAAGTTCACCTCAAAAACTGAATGAAGCAAAAAACATTTGATATTTGTTGCCAGTCTTTTTGAAGTGCGCTCCACAGATGTAACTTGCAGAAAATGATAACTCGTGAATAAAGCTCTGCACATCATTATGCACATTAACGTAAGCACAGTATTCTGCAATAAGCCCCTCATGCTTAATTAAGTTATGCAATGCAAAACACATTCCAGCAATTTGAATTGTACTTGGTAAGCAAAAGAACATCAGCGGAATAATATGCTGAGTTATACCAAGTCACTGGAAAAAAAAAAATGGCCCGGATTTCAAAAATATAAAAAGACTTATTATTGTTAGTAAATTGGGAGAAAATCTCAAAATTGAATAGTATAACCTAATTTGTAGCTCTCCGAGCAGGGACAAAACAAGATCTCTTTAACTGGCTGCCTGCTCAGTGGCTTGCTGTCCCCAGAGTGGCCATCAGTTGTGTGCGTTCTCGTCATTTCTGCTCAACTTGATGCACATCAGATGCACGGGGACAGAATGGGCACAGTCTCTCTTCCTGGTGCTGGACACGTAATGTGAGTTCCATCATAGGCACCTGCACAATCACTTGGTCATTTACAAGGCAAAACTTTGCCCATCTTGTAAGAGTTGGATTTGAACCAATGTGCACCTGGCATGTGTCTGAGTCTTATATCTTTTTAGATAGATAGATAGATAGATAGATACTTTATTAATCCCAAGGGGAAATTCAACTTTTTGAGCTTATGCTTAAAAGCTGATGCTGTTATTTTATTTTTCACTGTGATAAATGACTGCGGTGGGCTGGCGCCCTGCCCAGGGTTTGTTTCCTGCCTTGCGCCCTGTGTTGGCTGGGATTGGCTTCCGCAGACCCCGGTGACCCTGTAGTTAGGATATAGTGGGTTGGATAATGGATGGATGGATGATAAATGTATTTCTTGTTATTTTTTATAACTCCTTAAGAGAAAAATGTTATATTTATGGCATAACCTTTCTTCTATAATGCTAAGTTTCCTGATTTTGTACCCAGCTGGATCATAATATATAGAGGCCATTGTTCTTTACTTTTAAACCATGAGAAACAGGGTGTACGTGGTGAAATTCACACATCTCCTAAAATAAGAATAAAAATAATACATTTAAAATGTCATGTACATCCTAAGCTAACAGGACTATCAATCAAATTGTGGTCATCTAAGGTATCAATATTTGTCATGTCCTATTAGCAACGAGGTGTAGCCAATCATGTTAAAAGTTTTCTGAATTTGTAATGAATTCCTTTTTTTGACTAGTGACCTAATCAATGGATTGTAATAATATAGCGCAGAGGACAATTTTTTCTTTGCAGAAACACTGATATGATGCTTTTTGCCTCTTTCAGAGATTTAGATAAAGAATAACGATTGACGCTTTCTCCTGTCTGTGTTTTATTGCTTATATCGGGCATTCCAGTGGGGTGGTGTCTGTATTCATAATTTTCTTTCACGATCTACAATATGTATATGTTAGCTGATTTCTGTCTGTCCAGCAGGTTCACTGTTGGGCATATTCAGCGTGAATATTTATATTGCATTATGAACTGGGATGTATTTTGTAATGCATGAAGTAATTATTATGCTATGGCAAATGCCTTGGCTCATTTAATTTCTTGTTTATATAGCTTTTTTACTATCGTATTTTGTTTCTGCCTTATGTTCAGCTTCTTTTTGTATCATCTTAATCAATCTTTAAATATTAAAAAAAAAGGTTTGATTTGTCTGTGGGTCTAAGGGTTTAGCCTTTTTCTACCTCTTTTGTGAATCTTTTTGAGCTTTGAAAGCCCCATTTTGGCCCTGTGAAGGATGGCATGCCTGCCTTTTGAGTTAGGCCTAGGCTGACTTTCAGCAGGTTTCACTCCCTCTGCCCAAACAAATCTCACTATGATGCGTTGTTCAACTATGGAGCGTCCATGTTCATTGGACCCTGGCTTCAACGAGACTAATGGCAGCATGCCACGTTATGTGTGGTTGAACTACCCATAAGCCATCGCAAACGTGTCGTATTGCGTCAGCTTCTATCTGTTGCGTAGTTTTCAAATTGACTTTACTTTTTGATTTACCTGAGCAGTTAATCCTAACGCTATGGTAAAAGTATGAGAGTTGGGACATTCTGAGAAGTACATATAAAAACCCTTAACGCATATTTTTAGGATGTCACTGTGCACTAGGGAAATTCCAAAGGACTGGAAAATGGCAAATATTATCCTATTATATAAAAAGGGTGACCAGGCAGATTCAAGCAACTATAAGCCAGTAAGCTTGGCATGCATCACTGGAAAATTAATGGAAGGAATTACTAAGGATAAGATTGAGCAGCACATGGCAAGTACAGGAGTTTTTCTGAACGGTCAGCATGGGTTCAGAAGAGGGAGGTCATGTTTTACTAACGTGCTGGAATTCTATGAGGAGGCAACAAAAGGATATGATCAAAGTGGAGCTTATGATATTATTTATCTGGACTTTCAGAAAGCAATTGATAAGGTGCCACATGAGAGGTTGGGCATCAGACTAAAAGAAATGGAAGTTCAGGGTGTTGTGTGGAGATGGGTGCAGAATTGGCTCTGAAACAGGAAGCAGAGGGTGATGATGGTGTGAGGAACCTTCTCAGAATTGACTTGCGTTAAGAGTGGTGTGCCACAGGAATTAGTGCTGGAGCTGCTGCTATTTTAAAATATATTTAAATGATTTGGATAGGAAAATAAGTAACAAGCTGGTTAACTTTGCAGATTATACCAAGATAGGTGGATTGGCAGATAATCTGGAATCCGTCATGTCATTACAGAAAGGCTTGGATAGCATACAGGCTTAGGCAGATTTGTGGCAGATAGAATTTAATATAAGTACGTAAATGTAAAATATGACATGTAGAAAGTAAAAATGTTACACAATGGAAGGTCTGAAAATCAAAAATACACCTTATGAGAAGAATTTAGGAGTCGTAGTGGACTCAACACTATCAGCTGCCAGACAGAGTTCAGAAGTCATTAAGAAGGCTAACAGAATGTCAGGTTATATAGCGCCCTGATGCATGAAGCACAAGTTCAGTGAGGTTCTGCTCAAGGCCTCATCTGGAGTACTGTGTGCAGTTTTGGTCTCCATGCTACAAAAAGGACATAACAGCACTAGAAAAAGGTCCAGAGAATAGCAGCTATGATGAATTAAAAAGAAAGATTTAAAGAGCCGAGCCTTTTCAGTTTAAGCAAAAGAAGACTAAGAGGAGACACGATTGAAGTGTTTAAAATTATTAAGGGAATTAGCACAGTGGATCAAGACTGCGATTTAATAATGAGTTAATCAAGAACACGGGGACATAGTTGGAAATCTGTTAAGGGTAAATTTCACACAAACATTAGGGAGTTTTTCTTCACACAAAGAACCACAGACACAAGGAATAAATGACCAAGTAGCGTGGAAGACAGTGGGACGTTAGATATTTCAAAACTTGATTTGATGTTATTTTAGCATAATTAAGTGGATAGGACTGGCGAACTTTGTTGGGCTGAATGGCCTGTTCTCGTCTAGATTGTTCTAATGTTGTAATGTCTATGTAATAAAGAGTATAAAAAGGAATAGGGACAACATCAAATTCCACCATGATGGTGATCCTTCTGCATTTCCCACAGTGTGCGTTGTTATATAATCCCTGACGTTGTTCTCCCTGAAAGGTTTTGTATATAATTTATTTTATTTCAGTGTATCTATTGGAAAGTGGCAAGTGAACTCTTCATTCATCTTGAGCTACTCTGACTAGATAAAAGAAGACATTTCTAGGCTTATATAGACATAAATAAGAAATGACAGCTAAAGAGTAGTAAGTTGTACTATAGTCTGTTAAAAAAGAAGAAACGTAAACAAAGTACAGTGTAACATGGCCAAACCTTCACAGTGTTGTCAGGGAGGCTGGCAGTGGTCTTTTGTTCTCTAATAATTATACAGGAGTGGGCAAAAGTAGGTTTACAGTTGTGAGTACGCAAAGCTGGCAATTTGAGCACTAACGAGATTGTACGGAAGTGCACCGGGCCGTTGGGACATTCTTTGGAGTTAATAAAGTTTATAAAGCTATTGAGCTAATAACGCTATTGTAATAACCATAACTGGCATGTCTTTTTCCATGCAAACAATTGTAGACCTACTTTTGCCTACCCCTGTATTTAAACATTGTCACAAGCTTGATCACGAGCCATAGCAAGGTTTGGGGCAGCCACCCGTATATTGTTTTCCTGGCTGATAAATTGCAAACAAAAAGATGGCACTGGTGTGCACAAATCAGAGTCCAAAACAGAACTGAAGGAGTAGGGGAAAGGTGGAAACATTTAAAGGTCTGGATAGGAAGTGATGTCGAAACAGCCGGGATCTGAAGGGTCATCAACCATAGGCTCGGGCCTGGACATGACATCAAGGGGGCCGGAACCGGAAAGGTCTTCATCTATAGGTTCGCACCCGGAAGTGACGTCATCAGGGCCAGGTGGAATTTCCCGTGAATGATCTGCAGGGAAGTGAGAAAAAGAATCAGTGCACTCTGCCCTCTCCTGGTCTGATTTGGAATTGCCCTCATTCAAGCCCTTTAGCTGCCTCCCATGTGCACGTGTGTGACAACATACAGTTAGGTCCATAAATATTTGGACAGAGACAACATTTTTCTAATTCTGGTTCTGTACATTACCACAATGAATTTTAAATGAAACAACTCAGATGCAGTTGAAGTGCAGACTTTCAGCTTTAATTCAGTGGGGTGAACAAAACGATTGCAGAAAAATGTGAGGCAACTAAAGCGTTTTTTTAACACAATCCCTTCATTTCAAGGGCTCAAAAGTAATTGGACAATTGACTCAAAGGCTATTTCATGGTCAGGTGTGGGCAAGTCTGTCGTTATGTCATTATCAATTAAGCAGATGAAAGGCCTGGAGTTGATTTGAGGTGTGGTGCTTGCATGTGGAAGAATTTGCTGTGAACAGACAACATGCGGTCAAAGGAGCTCTCCATGCAGGTGAAAGAAGCCATTCTTAAGCTGCGAAAACAGAAAAAACCCATCCGAGAAATTGCTACAATATTACGAGTGGCAAAATCTACAGTTTGGTCCATCCTGAGAAAGAAAGCAAGCACTGGTGAACTCAGCAACGCAAAAAGACCTGGACATCCACGGAAGACAACAGTGGTGGATGATCGCAGAATCATTTCCATGGTGAAGAGAAACCCCTTCACAACAGCCAGCCAAGTGAACAACACTCTCCAGGGGGTAGGAGTATCGATATCCAAGTCTACCATAAAGAGAAGACTGCATGAAAGTAAATACAGAGGGTGCACTGCAAGGTGCAAGCCACTCATAAGCCTCAAGAATAGAAAGGCTAGATTGGACTTTGCTAAAGAACATCTAAAAAAGCCAGCACAGTTCTGGAGAAACATTCTTTGGACAGATGAAACCAAGATCAACCTCTACCAGAATGATGGCAAGAAAAAAGTATGGAGAAGGCATGTAACAGCTCATTATGCAAAGCATACCACATCATCTGTAAAACACGGTGGAGGCAGTGTGATGGCTTGGGCATGCATGGCTGCCAGTTGCACTGGGACACTAGTGTTTATTGATGATGTGACACAGGACAGAAGCAGACGAATGAATTCTGAGGTGTTCAGAGACATACTGTCTACTCAAATCCAGCTAAATACAGTCAAATTGATTGGGTTGCGTTTCATGATACAGATGGACAATGACCCAAAACATACAGCCAAAGCAACCCAGGAGTTTATTAAAGCAAAGAAGTGGAAACTTCCTCAATGGCCAAGTCAGTCACCTGATCTTAGCCCAACTGAGCATGCATTTCACTTGTTGAAGACTAAACTTCAGACAGAAAGGCCCACAAACAAACAGCAACTGAAAGCCGCTGCAGTAAAGGCCTAGCAGAGCATTAAAAAGGAGGAAACCCAGCGTCTGGTGATGTCCACGAGTTCAAGACTTCAGGCTGTCATTGCCAGCAAAGGGTTTTCAACCAAGTATTAGAAATGAACATTTTATTTCCAGTTATTTAATTTGTCCAATTACTTTTGAGCCCCTGAAATGAAGGGATTGTGTTAAAAAAATGCTTCAGTTGCCTCACATTTTTATGCAATTGTTTTGTTCACCCCACTGAATTAAAGCTGAAAGTCTGCACTTCAACTGCATCTGAGTTGTTTCATTTAAAATTCATTATGGTAATGTACAGAACCAAAATTAGAAAAAAGTTGTCTCTGTCCAAATATTTATGGATCTAACTGTATATACCTGTATGTCCATCCATCCATCCATCCATTTTCCAACCCGCTGAATCCAAACACAGGGTCACGGGGGTCTGCTGTAGCCAATCCAAGCCAACACAGGGTGTAAGACAGGAACCAGTCCTGGGTAGGGTGCCAACCCACCGCAGAACACTCACACACACCCCCACACACCAAGCACACACTAGGGACAATTTAGAATCGCCAATGCACGTAACCTGCATGTCTTTGGACTGTGGGAGGAAACCGGAGCACCCTGACGAAACCCACGCAGACACGGGGAGAACATGCAAAGTGAACCCAGGTCTCCTAACGGCGAGGCAGCAGCACTACTACTGCGCCACCGTGCCGCCCATACCTGTATGTATAAAAATTAAAAACTTATAGATATAAATATATAAAAAAAATACAGATACTAATTTCCTTCACAGTGTCAGTGACATCTCTGCAGGTGGCCCAACACATTTTGAAATACCAAATAACATTATTTTCATATACATGCATATCTGGTCACTCAAATCTTGGGACATTTTCAAGGCCTGATGCCCTTCCTGATGCGAACCTCCTTTAGTAACTGTTTGCGATACCCAAGAGTGACGGTGATCTTATAGGCCTCTTGAAAGGTTCAGACTCTACACTCAATTTTCAGATTTTGTTTTTGCGTTATTTATCTTTAAGTTTCCTCAAAGGCTGAGTGAAATGCTGCTGTCATTCAAAGGTTTGTGAAGCCCACTGTGATTGTCTGAGATTGTGATGCTTGTGCTGCACTTTACTTTAACTTTTGAGAATCCACAGGGTATACTGAAGAATGGAGGGGCAGCAATGAGGCGGTTAAATTGATAAAAATAGCGTCATTCAGTCCACCACTCAGCCGTTCAGCCGAGTACTAAACTGGCAGCCTGCAGTTCTTAAAAATGTATTTCTTGGAAGTTAGTTATTTATTTTTGCTCAATGGAGGTAGCATCCCTGCACCCGCCCAAACGCAGCGGGCACACACATTTGTGTATGAAGAGGCACTCACTGTGAAATTGCTAAATCCACTTCTTTAATTTAAACTCCCCACCTGTCGACAAACCATTGGCTCTAAAATTAGACCAAACTCGCACTAGCCGAACCCCAGCCTCGAATGTTCACACCCACAGTCGCTTTGTGGCTCATCAATTTCCGCTCACTTCCTCTTAACGCAAGTCTTTATTTTTTTATTTCGGCTGTATTTTTTTTTTTCCCAGAAACAGCTCAAAAGGAAGTTGAATTAAGGTGACTCGTGTAGCACTGTGAGGTTCTGGCCTCATGCATTTGTGCAGACAGTTTAAAGTGCGGTAGTGGACACTACGTTATCCCGTTGGGCCGTGGGCTGTTTTGGTCAATTAATTTTTGCCACTCTTTATTTAATGCTTTTCATTTAATGGTGTACAACAGCAGCATTGTTTTTCTAAGAAATGTAGTAAGATGTGTTGTACTGTCATCACTTTTTGAGACGAATATGTTGCTTTATTTCATTCATTTGCTTCTTATGCTGTTGCTTTCTGTATTTTTTCTTGGGTTCAAAAAGATTGGGCACAGCATCAGAGAACATCACATGTAGCTTTTTAATTTGTTTCACATTAGTGTGTCTTAGTCAGAGTGATGATTTGAAAACGTAATGGTACAGCACAGTGGCTTGAAGAGCTCAGTTCTTCTTCACCCAGCTCAAGTTTGTGCTCTGTTCAGTTTGGACTCTTATCTCCTCAAACTCCATTTAACTTGCACAGGATGTGGTATTGAATTGATTCTAAAATTCTGACTTCAGCAACAATACCAGCTTTTGCATCTCGGTAACAAAGCAAATGAAGCAAATAATGGATAA
Source organism: Erpetoichthys calabaricus (assembly GCF_900747795.2). NCBI lineage: Eukaryota > Metazoa > Chordata > Cladistia > Polypteriformes > Polypteridae > Erpetoichthys > Erpetoichthys calabaricus. The sequence continues at coordinate 166,166,100 of NC_041404.2, read as the reverse complement.
CTCACCCTCCCTTCTTCATCCCCCACTGGCTTGCATACATGCGCACCAGGCCCAGGGTCACACACATCCTGACAACTATTCTTCGGTTCCTCCATCGTTCATCTTAATCAAGCTTTTCTTCTTGGATAATATACAGTGCATCCAGAAAGTATTCACAGCGCATCACTTTTTCCACATTTTGTTATGTTACAGCCTTATTCCAAAATGGATTAAATTCATTTTTTTCCTCAGAATTCTGCACACAACACCCCATAATGACAACGTGAAAAAAGTTTACTTGAGGTTTTTGCAAATTTATTAAAAATATAAAAACTGAGAAATCACATGTACATAAGTATTCACAGCCTTTGCTCAATACTTTGTCGATGCACCTTTGGCAGCAATTACAGCCTCATGTCTTGTTGAATATGATGCCACAAGCTTGGCACACCTATCCTTGGCCAGTTTCGCCCATTCCTCTTTGCAGCACCTCTCAAACTCCATTAGGTTGGATGGGAAGCGTCGGTGCACAGCCATTTTAAGATCTCTCCAGAGATGTTCAGTCAGATTCAAGTCTGGGCTCTGGCTGGGCCACTCAAGGACATTCACAGAGTTGTCCTGAAGCCACTCCTTTGAGATCTTGGCTGTGTGCTTAGGGTCGTTGTCCTGCTGAAAGATGAACCGTCGCCCCAGTCTGAGGTCAAGAGCGCTGTGGAGCAGGTTTTCATCCAGGATGTCTCTGTACATTGCTGCAGACATCTTTCTCTTTATACTGACTAGTCTCCCAGTTCCTGCCGCTGAAAAACGTCCCCACAGCATGATGCTGCCACCACCATGCTTCACTGTAGGGATGGTGCCAGGTTTCCTCCAAACGTGATGCCTGGCATTCACACCAAAGAGTTCAATCTTTGTCTCATCAGACCAGAGAATTTTCTTTCTCATGGTCTGAGAGTCCTTCAGGTGCCTTTTGGCAGACTCCAGGCGGGCTGCCATGTGCCTTTTACTAAGGAGTGGCTTCTGTCTGGTCACTCTACATACAGGCCTGATTGGTGGATTGCTGCAGAGATGGTTGGCCTTCTGGAAGGTTCTCCTCTCTCCACAGAGGACCTCTGGAGCTCTGACAGAGTGACCATTGGGTTCTTGGTCACCTCCCTGACTAAGACCCTTCTCCCCCGATTGCTTAGTTTAGATGGCCGGCCAGCTCTAGGAAGAGTCCTGGTGGTTTCGAACTTCTTCCACTTACGGATGATGGAGGCCACAATGCTCATTGGGACCTTCAAAGCAGCAGAAAGTTTTCTATAACCTTCCCCAGATTTGTGCCTCGAGACAATCCTGTCTCGGAGGTCTACAGACAATTCCTTTGACTTCATGCTTGGTTTGTGCTCTGACATGAACTGTCAACTTATATAGACAGGTGTGTGCCTTTCCAAATCATGTCCAGTCAACTGAATTTACCACAGGTGGACTCCAATTAAGCTGCAGAAACATCTCAAGGATGATCAGGGGAAACAGGATGCACCTGAGCTCAATTTTCGAGCTTCACGGCAAAGGCTGTGAATACTTATGTACATGTGCTTTCTCAATTTTTTTATTTTTAATAAATTTGCAAAAACCTCAAGTAAACTTTTTTCACGTTGTCATTATGGGGTGTTGTGTGTAGAATTCTGAGGAAAAAAAATGAATTTAATCCATTTTGGAATAAGGCTGTAACATAACAAAATGTGGAAAAAGTGATGCGCTGTGAATACTTTCCGGTTGCACTGTAAGGAGCTCCCCAATGGAGTTTCAAGCGTGCTGATATACAGTACACATACCATAATGAGGAGCAGAAAAAGGGTCCTCCATGGAGTTTCAAGAGCACAGTCATTGCTTCAAAGAGCAGGGTTGGGGTGGGGGTTCCCCTTGGGAAGTCAGAGTGCGAGGTGCCATTAACTTCCAGTACCGGAATTTAGGATAATGCTGGTATAGTATTGTTTTCAAAATTTGGAAGTTGGGTGATTTTTTTAGTACCGGTATACCGCACTGCACTTGCTGGTTGACTCATAGCTGCAAAGCAGCCTTAAGTGTCCCAGCATACCCTTCAACCGACTGGCCTCACATACAGGATGGGATAGCTGCCATGTGTTTATTACTGCGGGAATTGATTCTGAAATCAGCAGGTTAGGAGAACAGGCGGATGCAAGTTATAAAAATTTAGAACATTTGCCTCGTAAATTTCAGAGCTTGAAATGAAGAACGTGACATCCAGCTTTTTAATTTGTTTCACATTAGTGTGTCTTAGTCAGAGTGATGATTTGAAAAAGAAATGGTACAGCACAGTGCCCTGAAGAGCTCAATTCTTCTTCACCCAGCTCAAGCTTGTTCTCTGTTCAGTTTGGACTCTCATGTCCTCAGACTCCATTTAACTCGTGCAGGATGAAGTGTTGAATCGATTCTAAAATTCTGACTTCAGTAACGATACCAGCTTTTGCATCTCGGTAACAAAGCAAATGAAGCAAATAATGGATAACTCACCCTCCCTCCCTTCTTTATCCCCCACTGGCTTGCATACATGCATGCCAGGCCCAGGGTCAGACACATCCTGACCGACAACTATTCTTCGGTTCCTCCATAGTTCATCTTAATCAAGCTTTTCTCCTTGGATAATAAGGAGCTCCCCCATGGACTTTCGAGCGCACTGATATACAGTACACATGCCATAATGAGGAGCAGATAAAGGGTCCTCCTTGGAGTTTCGAGAGCGCAGTCATTGCTTTACAGAGCAGGGTGGGTGGGGGTGGTTCCCCTTGGGAAGTCAGAGTGCGAGGTGCCATTAACTTCTAGTACCGGAATTTAGCATAATGCTGGTATAGTATTGTTTTAAAAATTTGGAAGTTGAGTGACTTATTTAGTACTGGTGTACCGCACTGTACTTGCTGGTTGACTCATAGCTGCAAAGCGGCCTTAAGTGTCCCAGCATACCCTTCAACCGACTGGCCTCACATACAGGATGGGATAGCTGCCATGTGTTTAGCACTGCCTGAATTGATTCTGAAATCAGCAGGTTAGGAGAACAGATGGATACAAGTTGTAAAAATTTAGAACATCTGTCTTGTAAATTTCAGAGCCTGAAATGAGTTTCTCATTCTATTGGACCGTCTTTGAATCTATTTAGGCTGAAACCTGTGATCTCTGTGTTTCTCAAAAACGAAGTGATGATCTCATTGAGCTAAAGCAGTCAGCTTTTAGTACGAAAAACATAGGCTGTAAATGTCTCCGAGCAATCATGATAAAATTTGTCATATGTTTACATGAAACCCCGTCAACCAATCAGAAGTCGTGTAAAGGTCAGGTGTCACCCTGGGACATTACTGCACATACAGTCAGAAGATGTCCTGTGAGGTTTATACGTGGAAGGACTTGGTATGCAGAGCCGGTTGCTTCTCTGATTATGTTTTGTGCTTATGTTGCCTTTTCATTATTCATTTTTATAGTAATAATATTTCATTATTATTCAGACTATATTCAGAGTTACTGTGGAAGAGCACTTAATAAGAATAAATTGAAACTGAATTGAGGAGTTTTTCATTGTCAGTATCAGTTATACTGTAGTTTAACTATAATTTATATAAGTATAGCTTAACTATAATTTATAATGGGTTTTGACAAAATATGTGTGCAACATGAAAAAGCAGAAATCCGTAACTGCAATTAAAAAATAAAAAAATATGTATATACATTTCACTTTAGCACATACTGTATTTAATAAACACAATCTGGATAAACGATGTATTGGGGCACATATATTAAAATGTGATGTGTGTATTTGTTATCTATCATTGTGAATTTATTTGTATTTTATGTTTATTGTGTTTTTTTGTCTTAGAAAGTGGAGTCTTCCACATGACTCGAGGGGTGTGAGGCCTTCAAAAGCCTTCACTGGCCAGGCTAGGTCCTGGAAAAGGCCTCACCCCCATGGGCTTACTCCTAATTCTAGTGGCCTGCCTCAGACTTCAGGATGGACTGGTCTCATAACACAGATGGACTAGAGATGAAAGGTCGCAGCAGACTCTTCCTCCCTAGGAGACTGCACTATTTTCACGTTCTGTGAAACTGAAACAACAAGCCGATTGAGAAGGCAGGCTCAGTTATGGGAGTTACTGGAGTTAGTAGTGGAGGAGAGATTGAAGACAAAACTGATGGCCATCGTGAACAATGAAACTGTTACTTGGACTACTTCACACCAGCAATACACCTGCATAATGCCTCAGTGCGGCTGTGACTGCTAAGTCACACATTTTCTTTCTTTTTGGTCACTCTGAAGTATATTTATTTATTTAATTAATTATCGAGCTTCTGTAAAAAAGCTACATTTTCCCCTGGGAACAAACAAAGTCTTATCTTCTTATATAATACGCTACCGTGACTGTCCATTTGTCTGTCCAGGATATTAAATCACCTGTAGCTCTCAAACCTTTCAAATTATTGACCTGAAATTTGGTACACATATACTACGTGACGTCTACTATCCGCTTTCGGGATGATGATTGACCTCCAAGGCTATTCCTCTGTTTATTTTTATTTTATTGTAGAATCAAATCTCGGCAGAGGCCAGCAGGGTGGCCATGTGGCGCATGCATATGGGCGCCGTTCTCATCCCTTCGCCGTCACTTCCCCTACTTCTTCATATCTTAAATCATTCTTGAGGCAGATTGAACACTTAAGTGCCAGCTTAAGTGAAAAATTAAGGAAAACGTACTAAGTAATTGCAACACAAACACTACCTTAATCAGTTTTAATGTGAAGAGATGCCAGCAAAAGAAGAGAAGAAGCGGCCTGCTAGGGTGGAGAAAACAAGAGCTGCTCACGAAGCAGCAAGCCCATCAACCTCTGAGCAAACGAATGCTAAACGTACAGAGAAAGAGGATGAAAACTAGGAATGGTCAAGTCAAGTGTATTCACTGCATGTTATTGTGCAGTGCGCCGTTACTGGTCTATATATAAAAATGGATAAAAAGGAAACAAAGATGGCAGGTGGCAATAGTGGTGTCTCTTTAAAAACCTGTTTTTAGTTCTTGGGCCAGTCATTGTCTTTATGGAATTTGCAGAGAGTCTGTGTGTTCCCAAAGATTTGTCACTTAAGTGGTCCCTCTGAAGTGATCCTGTATTATTAACTGGAGTCGCTGCCGTGGCACATGCAGTAACAGAGCTTTGAAGCCCCTAGTTGCACTGAGATGATTATGAATTAAAAGAACCTTCTATATGATGCCAACAAGCAGCAGACAAGCCAGACACCAATGCCAGTGGCCTGCATCAGTCACAGGTGTTCTGGTGCCAGCTTCGTTCCTAATCGCCACCTCACAGTGGTTTTTAAGAATGGACAGGAATGAGCAGATGTCTCAGTTTGACTCGGAGGATTTCCCTAAACATTTTTTTTTGTTCTTTTCACATGTGCGCTCTAAAGTTGATGTGCTTTACCGTTCTGCCCACTTTTCATTTTTTACATCCTGCAGCTGCAAACCTCCCATCTAACCAAAGAAAATGCTTTTCAGAAAAGCCCGTTCAAGTGTGGAGTGTAGCCTCATGGCAGTGAAACTTCTACTTTGGGTAATGACACAGAGGACGCACGTTGCAGTTGTTTGTTTGCAGGTTCCAAATCTCAGAGCGCGTGTTTGTGTTTTTAATTTTGTTTTCCATTCTGTTGTAGATGACACAAATAATCCAGGTTTTTTATTTTTACCATGACAGTAATTCAGTTAGCCTAAATACCACAAGCGATGTTGAGATTAGGTGGGCGGATGTGTAAAAACAACAGCTATGTGGGTGGGAAAAAAATGAGGGACTTGGTGCTTTTGGATTTAAAAATCACACGTGAATGAGAAAACAAAAGCAATGCAAAACTTGTGATCATTGTCTACATTTACTAGCTGAGGATCTGGACTGCCATGGGATCTCCATAATCCATTGAGAAGATGAGCTAACCTGATGTGCCTTAGGATTGTGCTGATTGTGAAAGGCACTATATAAAGGTGATTAACATGAACAACTGGATATGTGACACGTTCTGGAGGTTCCCATGAGATTCATGTGAATGTCTTCTCTGGGTGAAGGTTGCCTTGCTGCCTGCCAAATAATATTCGTGAAAATGATTGCTCTCAGAACTTTGACATCCTCCTGGAAAGGAGTCTTTGCTCTGCCTGGACTTTCAGTGGCAAGTTGTGCATTTGGACAATTTTGGTTTTCCTCTCATTGCTCAACAGCATGCTTATGATGCACATACATTGCTATTTGTGCCACTGTGTCTTCATCAAAGTGTCCCCATGTGGACTGGCATGCTGTCCAGGGTTGTTTTCTCACTTGGGCAAAGGTGGTTGTCTGACTTTAGCTAAGACAAATAGAATGACATTCTAGATGGCCAACATTCTAGCTGTCCTTTAAGAAATGTATGACAATGTCATGGACCACTTAATCAGTATCTCTTGTCAGTATGATGGACCAGGGTGCTGCCTTGAAGACCTGAACTTTGAAGGACACGCAGATTTTTGAGATCACCAAGGCCGCTAAAGAGACTTCAAACTTGCCATTCCCTGAGGCAAAAAGCATCGCTGTCCCAGACCTCAAAAGTAATTCTGGAGCTGGGCAGAGGTGAAAACGTGAAGATGCTTAAGGCAGCAGAGGTGTACTGAAATTGAATCGAGGACTACAGGGAAAAGTGGGCCAGGTGTCTAAAGACAGAGAAATGGGAGAACAAAACAGCATTTGGTGCTGTCATCCCGCTAGGTGGGCAAACAGAGTGCGAGGCCTGAAAATGCAGGCCTAAGGTGATTACTGGCCTTTTATTGATGTTTAGATTTGCTCTCCCTTTGTTCATCCCTCACTGTGTGTTCTATGTCTTTAATTTAATTCTGGCCTCCTTGGCATTATTTTCGGTGGGAAGATCCTTACACCAAGTAAGATGATCATTTAACCGCTAAGGCAATACAAGAGTACAGGTTAATCACATACAATATGGTTTATTTGGCACATTTTTATACAAAAAATATAAACAAAATTTTGTTAAAAAAGGCAGGTTAAAAAACTCATTCAGTAGTTAAAGCAACATGGACACATGGGTAATATGGAGATTGCTACATTCTGTCAGTACTGCACAGGCGATTGAATTCACACTCCTTGTGTCCAAGTTTCAAAGTGCTACTTCATGAAATGATAATCAGAAATCACCAAGTCTTTTCTCAAGGAATCTCATTTTATAACTTCTCCAGTGCATCCACAGTGACAGGCCAGCAATGGAGGTGAGGTGGAACGGGCTGAAAAAGCATATTTCACCCTTGATTCTTGTATGTAAATTCTGCTGGATACATCAACACCTAGCCAAAGAGTCATTCTGCAAATTCAGCTAAGGGGCATTTTGTGTCCCTTCTGTGACCATTCAGACAGGGAACAGCCAAAATACAAGCTGGAACTCAACCAGAGCTCCACCAGGCCATTACAGAATTAGGTAGCACTATATATTCAAAACACTTAGTTAAAAAGTGGCTAAGGCAGGCAGTGTGACCTTTAGGCACAAGATGGCAGCTTCATTCCCACCAACCACTGTGTCACCGTGTGACTCTGAATGACATTACAGCATTCTAGAAATAAAGGAACAAATGTACAGCCCTGTGAAGTGTCCTGGCTGGGGTTTAGCATTGGTACAGGACTGCTACAAGAAGATAGGTTTAGATTTCATTGCCAGCTCTGCCCATTGCATTGTACATTGTGGCAGATGGCAGGGACGCCTTCATGAAGGAAGAACCTGTGGGAGAGAGTATGCTCATGGCATTATCTACCCTGGATTGCTAGGTGGCAGCCTCCCAGCGTTGCTACAGCACCATGGATTTCCACAGAGTACACTGGGAATTGGCATTTGCTGACTCAGCCCTGATGGGTTCTGGGGGGTTCCACCAGGGGGTGCTGTAGGGACTGCCCAACTTTGTCAGGCTTCCACCTGCCCTGGAAGTGCTTCTGGACCATGCTTATGGGACACTGGAAGTGCTCCTGAGTGTTACATAACAAGAGCCTGCTGCCTCAACTCCAGGAGCAAGAGTTGGGAGGAATGGAGGCAGAAAGAGACAGAGAGGAGAGAAGACAAAGAAAATTGCTGTGTGCCTGCTTGTGCTTTCTGTAACTTGCGGTTGTGGCATGGGAAACGCTTAAGGGAAGCGTTTCCCAAATAAAAGCTTTAGTTGTGCTGGACTTGTGTCTGCGTCTGTCTGTGTCGGGTTTGGGGAGCTGGAGTGCCCCCTACAGACCACAGCGTCTTAGATGAATATGCCTGTCCTTTCTTCATAAAAATAAGGTGTGTTCTACACAAAAACGTTTGAATGGAGTTCATCAAGAAAGGTCCCACATTTGGTGTGTGCAAAATAACTGGAATGCCAAAGTTAAACATCTTTTTCATTGCACTTTCAAGTTCGATCACAAAGGGTCGTACCAGGTGGACTGTCAAGCAGTCATATCTGTCAGCTATAACAATTAACACTTTTGAGTTACTTATGCATTATTATTCTTACCTAATTCATTTTTCTTTTCTGGTTACTATTTCTTGTAAAGCTGTTTGAGATACATCCTGTGTATGAAAATGCGCTCCAGAAATAAATATTGTTGTTGTTCAAAGAAACATGAAGCAACAGACAGAGTTCCAAAGAAGCCAAATAGCTGGTGCACACAACTGCAGATGAACAAGTTATAAAAGCTGCAAAATGATTTAATGCGTCAAGAAGAACAGCTACAGCATATGCCGAACATGGACAAATAACGCTGGTAAGTCGAAACTCACTAACAGGCATAGGAGGACACTTCAGGGGACAGTCGATAAATTCCACAAAAGTACAGCCTCAGAGTTTACCACAGAATTGAATCCACACCTCTGTGGTCCAGTCTCAGCAACAAAAAAACTGCACCTCACAAGCTGCACAGAAGGCTGCCGTTCAGAAACTGCTTGTATTGAAGGACAGCGAATAAATAGACACATAAAATGGTGTTAGGAGCACAAAACCCGGACCCCACTGCAACGGGAAAAAGTAATCTGGTTGGTTGGGTCATCTCTGACCCTACCTACAGTGTCTATTGCTAACTATTAAATACGGTAGGGCATTGAAAATGGTATGGAGTCAATGAATCCTATGATATCTCTGCACGGTTGTATAATGGCTTAGGAATATGCAGCCAGCGTACAGCAGTAGATGTACCCTAGCATGCACCTACTGCTCCTTGTGATGATCTCCTATTCCAAGATGTCACTATACACACTACAAAATTAATTCAAAACTGAATCCATGCACATCATGATGAACCCAAGCTCCTTCCATGGCCTCCCCAATCCCCACATCTCAGCATCACTGAACATTATGTGAAGTTCTGCAGCACAGATTGTGAAGTCAATTTCCTCCTCCTGCATCCCTCAAAGAGCTGGTGGACTTTCTTTTCGATGAATGACACACAGAAAACTCGGAACTTGTTTGACAGCAGTTGAAGAAGGACTTTTAACAGTTCTGAAGACAAAGGGTGTCCCTTCTCCTCATTAGGTCCCTTATATTAATATATGGTCAGATGTCTCCATTGTTTTGTCTATGCCTGTAAAGACTGACGGCTTGTTTTGGACACCTTTTCTTTTCATTCTGAGATGGTAGCCACTGTCCAATTTTTGCCATGACTGAAGAAACGTCAACATGGCATGTATCCTGTGTCCTCCAATAAAATAATGTAAGCACTGAGAAAGGACAGAAGAACACAGACAGGAACATTTCAGTTGGGCACATTCTTTCTTGACCCTGATTCCACAGAATACAAGGATTAAAGAGTTTGTAGTGAAAATAATAATAATTCCTATTGCAGTGGCAGGCTAGTCTTTTCTTTTCTGCAGGTATGGCATTAGTAGATCCTTATAGAGCTATAAAGCAGAGGCCTCCATGTTCAAGCTTCCAGGGTTCAGTTTTTTTGGGAAGCCACATGGCTGCTGTTGTTTGTGTTATCATCCATTGTGGCTCACACAAGGCCTTAACGGTTAGTGGCGCACTTGTTTAATCTTGTAGGAATATTGCACTGTAAAGTAAATGCCGCTTAAACTGTGACACTGCAAACACGTTAGATGAGAGTATGGTACTGTATGGCACTTTCATATTTCTTTCATCAGTTTTTCTTTCCTTTGCATATGGATTCCATTTACAGGTTTGTGATCTACTGCATCACACCATTTGTTTTTAGCATTGTGCACACAACAGAGCAGAATGAATAGATGTATTCTGCTGCTTGAATGGCATCAAGCTGATCATGCCCTTTATAAGCTGTGTAGAGCCATCACTGTCTCACAAGATCTACGCTTCTAAGTCCCTGGAGGCTCATGTGGTTGAGTGTGGTGTCTCTCATGGATAATAAATGGATTTGCTTTGAGACATCACAGCTGATCCTGTTCAATCCAGATGGTCTTCTTCTGTTCGTCTAGGATCTTCTCCTTGATCACCTTCAGCAGGTCTTCAATATTGCTCCACATGTCTATCTCTACAGAAGCATAGAGGCACGGTAGAGCTTCTAACTCCTTTTCTTTTGAGCGACAGATTTTCAAAAATTCATCTTCAGAATCCAGTCTTAATGGCAGCTTCCTGTAATGTGGGGGAAAAAAAAAGTTTTTCTTAATAAGTCTGCATTCCCTCATAGGGGCGTCACTGCTAAGAGTCACAGTTTCTACTGCACTTCATACTCTCCTTAAACATAAGGATGTTCAGTATTAAAGCGATGCTCATGACAGCTGTGGCACCCTAACCCTTCCTTTTTGAATCACATTCATAATTAGATGTGTTCTAATTATTCACCCTTTCTGATTATCCCCTCTATTTTCTTCTTTCTCTGTGCACCCTCAGTTGTCCCTTATCTCTGTAATGTTCAGGTTAGAGTTGGGAATTGACTGACACAAAGATACTGCCGTCACTACATACATCTGACTTTGTGTAATTGGGGCAGGACACATCTATTGATAGAGAGATTAATCATGTATATAGTGTGCAATCAATTGACATTAATGAAAAAAAGTTGTAAGTATACATTTAGTTGAAATCAGATTCAATTTTATCAAGTTTAGTATTGATGTTTTATCACAGGCAGGGGTAGCACAGGCCACTTCTGCCTCACAGCTCCAGAGCCTTCATGGAGACTGCATGTTGCTCCTGTGCATTTGTAGACTTATTGGTGTGTCAGTGTGTGTACTTAACTGCAGATGATTTCATGTTTTAACAAGTGAATACTAGAAATGTGTCTGTAATACTTCTCATGTGCTGTGAAGTAAATAACATAGATATATGAACACGGGCTGCTGCTCCACCAGATCACACTGTTTTAGAATATCTGTAACAAATACTTGGATTAAAACTAAACAAACACTTTATTATTTGTTTCTGTTACTGGTTTGCATACAGCACTCTCCTTTCTGATTGGCTCTGCCAATTGAGCCCTGGAAAGGATTGGTGAATATCACTGGCTCCTTTTGACCCTAGACTGGGTGGATTAAATTTACCCCTCAGTGTACAGTGTACAGTATACCTGTAATGTATGCTAAATTCTAGTAACTTGAGTGCAGTATGTGCTTAACCTCTTCCTTACTAGCTGTCTCTACATGAGCATGTGTGTGCACTATGATGCTGAACTCAGCAGGCAATATTTCTGCAGAATAGTGCAATTCTTTTATGAAATAACACAGTACTTTTTTTTTTTTTCTGTTTCTTTAGATAATAAGCTCCCAGGCCTATTCCCGTAACTCAGTGAGCTGCACAATCACTGCTCCGTACAGTGTGAGGTCACAGGCCCCAGCCTGGAGAAGTAAGTAGCTCTTCATGGGTGCAAACAAAGGCCCACTGCATCAGAATACTAAGTGCGGAAGACGGTGTGGGCAGGAATAATTTCTTCAGAGATAATTGAGTGTTTGATGTAAAAAGTGCTTTTGTTTCAGGTACCTGAATTTTTTGACATTTTTCTCAGAGACTTTGATGTAGATAATAATAGGATAAATTTCTCTCTTGATGAGATCTTTGGTGCAGCTCAAGCCTGCTTCTAACAAACAATGTTTATTCTGTAAAGGAAAAAAAATCACACAGTTATATGTTCAACCAGTGCAGTCATCATCTTTAATGAAGATACACACAGTATATATTTTTATTGTTGCCTTTGACACTTAAAAGACATTAAGAATGTAAACGGATAGGCTAAAATTAAAGTCTCTAGTCAGACAACTGACACGGTATTCTTCCTGCCTTCTTAATGCTTTTTCTCTCAGGCATTCTGTCACATTTAACACTCCAGTGCTTCACCATACCTGGGTTTAAATATTATTTCATTAAGATCAATTGCACCTTAGTTCTTCATTCCATAGTAAAGTTATTTGCTATTTCCCAAGTAGAATTTACTTATTCATTTGATTAATTAAATAATACGTAGGGGACACCATGTTGAAACCTTCCTTCCTTTCAAATAAGATACTGGTATATACAGTATGTGAAGAATAGATCTACAAATCTGCAGTATACAGTCATATCCATAAGTATTTGGACAGTGACACAATTTTCATCATTTTAGCTCTGTACACCACCACAATGGATTTGAAATAAAGCAATCATTAGGTGACTGAAGTGTCGACTTTCAGCTTTAATTTACGGGGTTTAACAAAAATATCGTATGAGCCGTTTAGGAATGACAGCCATTTTTTCTGCATAGCTCGAATTTCCAGGTGCTCAAAAGTATTTGGACTTTTGACTGACAAGCTGTCCCATAGCGAGGCGTGAGCAGGGCCCTCATTATTTCACTAACTATTAACAAGGTAGAAAGTCTGGAGTTGATTCCAACTGTGGGATTTGCTGTTAATTCTTAATATGAGGTCCAAGGAGCTGTCCTTGCAAATAAAAACAGGCAACCGTTTTGCTGAAGAAACAAAAGAAACCCTTTAGAGAAACAGCAGAAACACCAGGAGTGGTCAAATCAACTATTTGGTACATTCTGAAAAAGAAGGAACACGCTGGTAAACTCAGCAACACAGAAGAGTCTGGAAAACCACAATAGACAACTGTGCTGGATGACTGCAGAATTCTGTCCTTTGTAAAGAAGAACCTCTTCATAACATTTACCTAGACCAAAAACACTGTCCTGGTACAAGACCTATCATTGCCAAAGTCTTGAGATTTCATGAAAGTAAAGACAGGAGGTCTACTACAAGGTTCAAGCCACTGGTAATCCTCAAGCATAGGAAAGACAAATTAGACGTTGCCAGAAAACATTTTTTAAGAACTAGTCCAGTTTTGGAACAGTTTTCTTTGGACAGATGAAATTAAGATCAATATGTGCCAGCCTGATTAAAAGTGTAGAGTATGGTGAAAAGAAGAAACGACTCATGATCTGACGAACACCACATCAACTGTGAAGCATGGTGGAGGCCATGTTATGACATGACACAAGTGACTGTCAATGGAAGTGGGTCACTGGTGTTTATTGATGATACGACTGCTGACAGAAGTCAGATAGTTTCTGAAGTGTACAGGGCTATACTGTCTGCTCAGGTTCAAACAAATGTTGCAAAACTGATAGGACAACACTTCACAGTACAGATGAACAATGAGCTAAAACATACTGTGACAGCAAACCATTTGCTTTTCAAGGCAACGAAGTGAAATATTCTTCAATGACCAAGTCAATCAACTGACCTCAACGCAATTGGACACGCATTTCACTTGCTGAAGACAAAACTGATGGCAGAAAGTCCAACAAACAAGCAGCAACTGAAGGCAGCAGCAGTAAAGGCCTGGCAAAGCATCAGTAGGGTGGAAACCCAACACTTGAAGATGGCTAAGGGATCAGACTTCAGGCACTTATTGACTGTAAAGGATTTTCAACCAAATATTAAAATTGATTGTTATATTTATGATTAGGTTAATTTGTCCAAATACTTTTGAGCCCCTGAAAAAAGGGTGTCCATATATACAAATGTCTGTCTCTCCTAAACAGCTCATACAATATTTTTGTTATACCCCTTGAATTAAAGCTGAAAGTCAATCCTTCAGTCACATCTTGATTGCTTTGTTTCAAATCTATCATGGTGGTGTACAGAGCCAAAATTATGAAAATTGTGCCACTGTTTATGGCTTTATGAAATGGCAGTATTATGCTGAAAACGTAACGATAACAGGCAGCCTCTCCTATATGCTTTCATTTGTAAAAAATACTGTAACCCAAACAATTGTATCAGTAAATACGCAACTTCTTGAATCGTATTCATAATGGATGTTCTCAAATTACTGGTTATGTATCAATCAAAAGCATGGCTACTGACCACATTATTATGAAAGCATATTGAAAAATTAAAAACATATGGCCTAGTTTGTAAACATCCTTTCTAATAAGGAGGTAAAAATGGAATAGTTATTTTTGGAAAGGAAGCAACCATGCTTGAATATGCATTCTGTATCATTAAAGCATATGACATTAACAAACAGAAGGAAGTGCGGCATTTTAGCTAAGACACTAAACTAACCTCAATTCATTGTGAACTCTGAAGAAGCGACATAAACTACCTGTGCTCCAGTTATAAAAGGTATATCTAAACAACTGTAAAGTATCCTGATCTTGGAGGATACTTTGGATGAATGAAGAGATTAACCAAATAAATAATAGCAACACATATTATAATACAGTAATAACATACTTTCAGTCAGAGTAGCTGGAAGAATGATTATTTACTGCTCCTCTCCTAGTCAGTGCAACAAGTCTTGTATCCATGATATAAAACAGATAACCTTGAATAAACCTGGCCCTTTTATTAAATGTTATATTCTCTTTAAATTCAAAGATGTAATCTGCAGGAAAGTACTATACCTTGGAAGCAACAGCCTCAATGTGGTCTGCTGTGATGCATTCAAATGTGTTAGAATTTCTTTCCTTGGAGAACACCAGAGGCTCAATCTTTTGCTTCTGGAGGAACTCTTCCCGTGTTAAGATATCTATAAATGATTTAAGAAATAATAAATTTGAGTCTATCCATAGTGTCACAGGTGCACGACCCTCATGATTCAACAAATTCCGCCTCCTGAGATATTACAGTTAAGTTTGCAGGGAGACCCTTATACTGTATAGCAACAGAACAACCAATCTGTCCAGACCCACAGAGAAAACACTCCACTCTCTGCCATACAGAAACAAAATTGCATTAACTCCTAAAATCGGAACCTTTCCAGGAAAGGTCCCATTTCTCTTAAAGAGGATAACATTTTTTGACAGAAAGTAATCCACTGTGTACATTGCTCTTGGATTATTCGAGCCCCTGAGTGTTTACTGGTTTGTTTGTTTTTTAATATACGGATGTAACCTGTTCATTGAAACACTGCCTTTTTCTTGTTTGTGTTCAGTTTCTTAATTTCCCATGTTGTTGGACACATGGAAATTATCCCTGCTGGGGAACGTGTCTGTATTTGTGTTGGTGGCTGCCATATACCCAATTATACCTGTAAGAGCTCCATTCATAAAAACTAACGTTAAGAATTCAACCATGTAGCTCAGGCTTCAGAAAAACACTCTTTTTACCAGGAGCAGGTAGCCTGCTCCTATCTTCTGCTGCATGTAGTAGTAGAAGGGTTATTGTAGTATCTGTATAGTAAAATTCTTAATTACATGCCTGATGCATCACCTCTCTCCTCCATCATGACGACAACAATGTAGTAAAATACCGAACTTCATTGTCATTAATAAAAAGCACAAATCAACTTATCTTACGTTCTCCTTACTCATGCTTCAATGCTCCCATTACATAAAACCAATATACAAATTGTAATAAGCCTTAAAAACAGCAAAATGAGACACATACACACACACACATATAATTGGCTGTTTTACTCCTTTATTTTCAGGGTGTATTTATTGGTTTAGCAAAATCAGTTTTAACTCTCCAAACTCGAGTCCCTGAAATTAACTTTTCTGATGTTTGATCCATGGAGAACACCTTCATAAAAATGTACTTGGATCAACAAATGCATGGCTGACGAACGTGTTCTCGCTTGCTCTGTCTCTCTCCCTCCCTCTAGCATGCTATCACTTCAGGTCAACACAAAGTTGAGTCCTTGCCCAGTGTTTCTCCAGCCTTTGTTTCCTCCAGCTTGCAGGTTCTCCCCGCTTGGCTACATACTTCAGCCTCCTCACTCCTGACTGACCCTCCTGGCTTCCAGCTCTCACCTCACCTACTCAAAGCACCCCTTTCAAAAATCACCTGCAGTAACACACTGGGAATGCCTGGCCCTGAAACAAAAACTAATAGAGATTCTTTTGGAAACATCTCTCCATAGTCTTTGTGGAAAAGACCAGTCAAACAGCTACACGCAGACATTGTTTCCCAGCCCAAGTGCCATTAGTGGGTTTGCTCTGGAGGCACACATAAAAGGCAAGGAATCACAGCATTCAGAACTGCCAATGCACAAAGTTGTACAGTTGGCAGCACTCAGAGGTGACGCATGCGGAATTGGAGGGGTGACGACTTTAAGGTGATGTGTGCAAAACTGAAGGGGTGGCATCATTAGGAAATGACATGGGCGAAACTGTCATGGACTGTACAGAAAAATTAGGTAATAATTGAAAGCGAAAGAAGAATTTTTGGTTGGTGGAAATCATCGTCAACTACCTTTGAGTAAACGTGTGCTGACGGCAGTGGCATGCAGAGACAGGAACACTTTTTTGTTTTAAATGTGCAGATACACAATTATTATTTGTATTATATGTATATATATATATATATATATATATATATATATATATATATATATATATATATATATATATAGAGTACTGTATTCCAAAATTCAGCAGACATAAACAGGACACAAATGCATCATGTGGCTTTTGTGACAAATTGTGTTGATTTTTATTGTAGCATGTGTGAACAGAAGAAAGTGCCAACACCAAATTTGTTTTCAGCCTAAATTCTGCTGTTCCTGTTTGAAAAAAAAAATTAAATCACAGTAATTTGTAAATTGTGCAATGGGACAGATTCAGATAACCTGCAATCATGTACCTTACGATTCCTGCTCTAATGCTGAACAATCAAGGTAAAGTTCCATTATCATCTGTCTGTAGCCATTCATCAGTTTACTGAGGGTAGGAAGGACCCCCAAATAAGGTAGGAACCAGCCCTGGACTGAATGCGATGCGACCAAATGTACATAACTAAGCTCACTATAATATTTTTAATGTGTACCTACTGTACCTTTTCCATACAGTACATGCCACTTCTTAATGCTGCCACCCACTCCATTTTACACTGATACCTCTTAATGCAACAACCTGTCATATTTAGTGTGAGTCACCCCTTTTAATTTACTGCACCTTGTATATGAATATTCAAATACATACACTGTACATAATCTCACCTGCTAACTTTTTAAAACAGGTAGGAAATCGATGAACTTTTGTTACCTGGTTTACACATATTGAACTCCATGGCTCCTCCAGAATTGAGAAGTTTTTGCACTAGAGTCTTGGCAAGAGTGGTCGGAAAGAAGAGGACTGGTCGCTTACGCTGGCAGTGATATGGCGTGACCAAGCTGTAGGGGATGAGATTAAGGGCCTTGTTCAGTTCGTTATAATTGTCCAAATCTGCAAAAAAGTGAGAAAAAAACATTTCCTAACTGTCAATATAGAAAGGGAATGGACAAATAAAATCAAAACTCTCTTCTTCTTGTTTAAAGATAATTTTCAGAAGCTTTGCCTTTTGAAATATTATTGCACACATAAGCAAGCAAAAATTTTGGAAAAAAAAAAAAAACCTTAAAAAGTTTTAAAAAATTAGGGTTAGGGTTAGGGTTAAATTAAATGCAAGATAATTTATATGGCTGCGGTCTGCTGCTGCCCTGCATGGAATTTGTTCCTGCCTTGCGCCCTGTGCTGGCTGGGATTGGCTCCAGCAGACCCCCTGTGACCCTGTGTTAGGATATAGCGGGTTGGATAATGGATGGATAGTTGGATAATATATATGGGTTCACTTCATTTGTAAAGGTTGCTATTCTATTATTGCAAAGACACTGTTACTTTCTTTAATCAGTCTTTTCAAGATTACCAGCTATAAGCTCTTCTGACTACTGAATAAAAAACAGGAAGCAAGACTGACATGTCTGATATTGAGCAACAACTTTTAGATGAGCCTCTGCAACCTAAAATATTACACTGAAGTGAAAAAGAATGCAGCCAAAGTGATATTCTGATATCAGCAAAAAGTTAAAATCAACACTAAACATCTGCCTTCAAATGTCTGAAGAGAACAGAACTCTCATTTGAAGACTTCAGAAGGGCTGCCTTCTTCTTTTTCTTTTTTTCTCAATCCACCAGCTGACATTGTCGATGAGGTTTTAACAAGTGTCTCCATTGCATTCCATTTCTTATCGTGTCTTTTACATTGCTGATGCTTTTCTTTCTCTGTCTTCCTCTACTCCTATCTACCTCCTTCCACAAGGCTGTACAATGCGTTAGATGGTAATCTTCTACCCCATTCTTGTTACAAGCCCAAATCAAACAAGTCTTCTTTCCTTGATCTTACTGACTAATGTTCTTTTCCGCTTTAGTATTTACCTGATTACTTAAATTTTATTCCTTTGTGATTTGCCCAGTTTCTTTACAACCAATTAATTTCTACAGCAAGTATTTTCTTCTCATCAGCACTCTTATCCATATAGTAACACCGGGAATAGAAGTCATTTTTGAGTTTGTTTGTGTAATGGGCGACACATATTGGTTGGCCTCCCTGCCGGGATTGACCCCAGTTCCTTAACTGGTCAGGAGGCCAATACAGCTCTGTTTCAAGGGTGCATGCTCCCCTGAACTGCTAGATGGTAGCATCCCTGGGCTTCAGCACCAATTTGGACCCCTGCAGTGAATGATGGGAATTGTAAACCAGTAGCAAAGCCCTGCTGGGGTCAGCTGGTGCTGCTAAGGGGTGCTGCAGGGAATTACGCTCCCTACTGTTTGGGACTTCCAACGGGCAAAACCTTGGCACCAGGAATACTCTCAGGTCTCCAATAAAAGAAACCACACTGCCTTGTCCAGGTGAGTCAGAGCCAGCAGATCAGACAGGCAACACTCGTCTGGGAGGAATAGCAATGAAGAAGGAGAGAAGGAAGAGTATTTATAATTTCTGTGTGGAGGTATTTCTTTAAAATACTCATCCGTACATTCGTGTTTGGGACTCTGTGGCGCCCCCAGTTGATCACATTAGATACAGTAGTTGTTCATTTTCCAAATGCAATTGAAGCCAAGCCTATTCTGTGCATTTGTCCATCTTAAGTTACTAATCCTTCCAGTTACACAATTAATTGATTTGTTCAATATCTTGTCCATCCATAGTTCCTCTTGAGGTTTTCCAATGGTCATTATTTTGGTTTTTTGTATGTTTATTTTTAATCCAAATTTCTTACTGCTAATTTTACCTGTCATTTCCTGAATTTGCTCAGGTGAATCTGTTATTAAGTAAATATTGTCCGCAAGGCGTAAGATATTTACAGTCTGCCAGTCTAGGGATATTCCAGCTGCAATCAACTTCAGTGCCATACTCATCATTGTCTCTATAAATGAACTGAAAAGGGATGGAGGTAGGCTGCACCCTTGCCGTACTCCAACTGTGACTCAAAACCACTCTGTCAATTCAGCGTCTCCCCTTGACGCTCTCACAGATTTACTGTACAGGTCTTCTAACAAACAGCACAAGCTCTTCTGATATCTCATTATTTCTAAGTACGTGTCACATTCCCTGTTTGTCATTCACTGTCAAATGCTTGTTTAAAATCAATGAAGTTGTAATACAAAGTGTGATTTTTCTCATAATACTTTTCCACTAGCTGACGAATTATACACAGCTGATGAATTGTGTTCCTCAGCCCATCCTAAATTCTGCCTGCTCGCCTACCATTATATTCTCTGCACATTGCTTCATTCTCTTTTGCTGGATCCTTGTGTACACCTTACTGGAAATACTCCACAGCAATACCACAATAATTACTGAATTTTGTTTGATGTTATTTTTCTTTTGTACTGGGACAGTGATGGTGTTGCTCACGCATGGAAGGTTTCTTAACACTATAAGAGCAGGCACCTTCTATACAGGCAAATAAACTGGGCCACAGTGAATAAGTTTAAGAATATGAGGGCAAATATTGCAGGGGAAGAAGTTTGATGACCGTTTGGAAAGAGAAAAAGGAGGACAGCAAGTGACCATTAACAACCACAGACTGAATTGTTGCAGTTTGCATGGGCGGTAATGTCTGTCAGTCTGTCCACCTGTCATTCATCTGGTCATCTGTTTGCCCTTATTTCTTTGTATCCGTGAGTTATAAAAGGGATAACCTTTAAACTACAGATGAAAATCAATATTTCTTTTTATTCATGGGTTCTGAAATGGTTACTTTTCTAACTGTAGATAAAAAAAAATGTATTCTGCTTTTTTTTTTCCTGGTCTGTTAAAGGGTTACCTCTTTAAATGCAGTTGGAAGCCATTGCTTCATTCATCTACTGTTTCATTCATTTTGTTTCTGGCCTGTGAAAGGGTGTGTGTAAAGGCTGTGAAATGGAAACCTGCCTGAAAGCAGCTGAAAACATTTATTTTCTTTCTTTCTTTCTTTCTTTCTTTCTTTCTTTCTTTCTTTCTTTCTTTCTTTCTTTCTTTCTTGTGAAAGGGTTACCTTTCTAACTGCAGCCAAGCCTTTGCCCAACTTCACACACGTCCCACACGCGGCTACAGACGTTTTTGGCTCTTAGTAGACGTACAGTGGACTTACCCTCTTGTTTTGTGGGTTCAAAGCTTGACCGTGGAAGCGTGGAGGGCAGTGCACTAACAATCCTCACCTTCTCAGTGCTGTTCATCCGCTTATATTTGTTTTCAGCCCTGCTAACAAACTGATAGACAAGAAGATAACAACACATTATATTGTGGTATTTTTGGTATTAAGAACTTGAGACAAGTGGACTCAAGATTAAAAAAAATACACTTACTCAGTGACTGAATTTGTCAGTTTTTAAGAAAAAAAGTAAATTTGATATAATTCAGCATCTAAAAATTTGCCAGGTGATTGTGTTGATCTCTTACTAAATATCTATATATATATAAAATCCAACATCTGTCTGTCTATATGTCTGTCCGAGAGAACTACTTAACAGATTCAGATCTGTTTTTTTTCTATAATTTGGTTGAACATTCCGGTTGATTTTGCGACTTCTCTCATCACGCTCAGTATCATAGTCTGCTTAAGGTACTGATTTATTTGCGCAAATCTGAGAGACATGCAGCAGGCCTTGGGTAGCGGGGATCTCCTTGGTCTCACACCAGCCTCGGGGCATATCTTACATCTGCTTAGCTAGCGAACAAGAAAACTACTTAACAGATTTAGATAGGGCCTTTTTCTAGAATTTGCTTGAACATTCCAGTTGATTTTGTGACTTCTCTCATCGTGCTAAGAATCATAGTTCGCTTGCAAGACCGATATAATAGCGCTAATCTGAGACAGAGCCTGCAGGCCGAGGGGAGGGGGAAGCATGATGTCAGGAGTGGGGAGCCAGGCAGGGCCATCCTCACTGTCCTTTTTCACTAATACGCGGCGGGGCATGGCTAGTATTGTATAAAACCTTGGTATGGTACATTTTCTCCAGGGATAGATTTTTGATCTATATGATGGTAAGGTCCTCAGTTTTTCCCAATGTAGAGCTCTGATGTTTCTCATTTCTAATGTCTCCTTTCTCCCTTGTCTACGGCCTACTTGTCGCGACTGCACTGATACTGATACTCACTGTGTGTGATACTATCTGTCACCTTTAATGCTTTGGGATACATTTTATATGAATAATAAGTTTCGGAAGGCAGTGTTGTCTTGTAGTTGAAGTGTTGGCCTGTAAAGATCACGTTGCAGGTTTAGTCCTACCACTGTCCGTATGTAAGACACAAATGGAGTCATTTAACATTATTATCCTCATGATGGAATTTACTTGCAGAGTACTACGTAAGATGAACTTGAAGAACACAGGGTGCCCTATTGGCTAAGATATTGGACTGTAAAGCTCAAGGCTGTCGGTTTCTTCCTCACCACTAGCTAGTTCAGTCCCCACCAATGACTCACCTTTGTATAATATATAACTAATTGTACTAATTGCATGTGATTTGTAATTGACGTTGAATAAAACTTTCAAGTAAGTTAATACAAATAAAATTCTACTACTGAAGCTCAGATAATGCTACATTATCGCTGTGACTAGAAACATAAGTCACCAAATGTTTTAGTGTATAGTTGCATATCATATATGCACATACAGTACACCACATACAATATGAGGGGCATTCAAATATAAACAGGAATTTATGAGCTATGCTTTACTTATTAAAAGCAATGAAACGACTTACACACTATTTTTCTATGTAGTTTCCTGCCACTGCAATCCACTTGTTCCAGTGCTCAGAAAGCTTCTTAATCCCTGAAGAGTAGTCTTTTGACTGCATGTTGACCCATTCTTGCACAGCGTCAATAACCTTCTCATGCAGCTTGAATTTCTTCCCTCCTAAAAATTCCTTAAATGGACTGAATGACTTGTACCAATCACGCACTCTTGACTGAGCGAGACACTCATCCCCAAACTGTTTTTTAAGTCTCAAATAAATCTGAGATGGACTGACTCCTTCATTTGTCAAAACTTGAATAATAATGCTCTGTGCAACACTACTTTGTACCTCCTGCTCCGACATGTTGATTACAACTGACAGGAAGGGGGGAAAGAGCAGCTAGCACTACTAACGACAAGTTCATATATGCATGTGTTTGTCCAATGAGTCAGGTCTACCTTGCGCTATTTATCATAACAGAGCATGAAATTCCTGTTTATAATTGAACACCCCTTGTATGTTATACTGTGTGGCCTAGTGGCTAAGGAATTACCGGTGAAGCACATGGATGACTGTTCCATCCCTATCAATGACATGGTTGTATAGCTGAGTGCGAGTCACCTACTCTGTAAACACTCCAAATATCGAAACAGTGAAATGATTATACCAATGTGATCTGACAAGATATTTATGTTGAATAAAAATAACATTTAAGACAATTATTACCTGCAACAACTGCCCAATGAAGAAACTTGCTCTGGACAGACGTGGGCTGGATTTTGGGTCTGACTGAGGAGCTGGTTCTTCTGGTTGTAGTGTGTTCTTCAATCAGATAGAAAAGGTGAGATATGAGCTGTGTATACATGAAACTATTTTCTTTTCTTCATATAAAAGCAGGAATAAGGAAAGTAAGAGTTTAAAGGTTAAAAATATGCCTTCTTAGTCCCTTCAAGTTCTTGTCACAAGCATTAGATTTAGAAGACTGACCGAGTTCTTTTTCTTAATGTTGTATCTTCATACAATTAACACTCAGTATAGTGTAACAGATTCAAGGCATGAACAGTCCAAATTGAAGCAGTGTCATTCAGTTTAAAAATGTGTCCATTACTTCTTCAGGTACAATTACTCATTCATCTGGTTAGTGTCCTGGTCAGCTAAAACCAACAGTTAAGAGTTTAGGAGGAGTAACGGCAGGCATAGTGCAAATCTGTTACTCTAAGTATTTTTTTGCAAAATAATTTTGTAAGGATTCACTGTGACTCCTGTGTGCCAGCCATTTGAATGTTTCCTGGCACCCTGACTTTTAATCAGCATTTGAATCAGCATTTGAATTAGCCTTGCGCCTTTGATGCCGCATTCAAATATATGCGGCAGCTTCTTCTTTTCATTTCTCTGATTTGTATTGCTTTCTGCCATTATTTTAGACCACAACAATAGATTCATCCTCTTGAGCTTCAGAGCCTAAATACATAAGAATATGAATACTGACTAGGACGCTGACTGAAAAATTGTCCATTAAAAAGTATCAGTTCAGAGGCAAAAATTCCAGTTGAGACTACTGTTATCCAAGAAACTCATCTCAGGAGCAAAAGGTCACAACAATTTTTCAGCCATGTTGAGCATTTGATCCACTTTTCAGTGACAAATTTACCCTCACAGAATCAGCATTCAGTTTATATTTTCACAATAGGTGTCACAGGCGCGGGTGGTGTGAAGGTTTGCATGTTCTCCTCAGTACAGAGTGAGTCTCAATGTGTTCAAAAAATGCTGGTTGAGACCCTGGGTGCAGTTCTGTTAGGACAGCTTCCATCCCCAACCAGCCAATGGAATAAAGGGGTTAGGAAGATGGATTGAATAATTCAAATTATTATACATATTATACTTTGGGGTTGAGGGATTACATTATTAAATTTATATATATAAATCTTGGTTTAAACCTTCCACATTATTGTGATTAACAAAGATACTTATATGACCAAATAAACAAAATGAAACTATGTACTTACATATTATGTCGTTGCTACACCCCCCCATATACTTTATTTTATTTAGTGTAGCTAAGGAATGGATTGTAATCTAAAAGTCTGTCAGTTCAATGTGCATGACTGACACAATCTTAGCAAGAAAAATAGGCTCCCTGAGCTTCAGTTCCAACCATTCGTCCATCTTTGAACCTGTGTAATCCCTATGTAGGGTCCCAGGGTTAGAGCCTAAGCTAGGAGCAAGGCAGGAGCCAATGCTGAATGGCTTGCTAGCCCACTGCAAGGCACACACCCACACTCACTCTGTGGGGCTATTTCAGAGTCCCCCATTAATCTTACCTCCATGTGTTTTCAATGTGGTAAGAAAATGGTGACAGACACACAAATAAGTCAGTGACTGGGGTCGGTGGAATTCAAATTGTGATAATACAGATGCTTAGTCAAATGTTTAATTGATCCATATTAATAACATCTTGTTAGGAGTCAACCAGAATGCAGATATAGTTCAATTCATTATATAGGATCCTTCTGAACAGGCACTCTTTGCTTGCTGACATTTTTGCTAAATGATCAAAAGAGAAGCTCCGGATTGTAATCATTGCCAAAGAGCTGAAGGTATTGCAGTAAATCACATAAAACCCACTTGCTTGCACACGTGAGATGCTCCACCAACGTTTTACAAATTGCATGTTTGTGTGCTGCAGTCTGCTGCTCTTGGTGGTTGTGCAATCTATTTATTTTTATTATATTGTATTTGTATTTTAGTTGAGCAGAATGAATATCTTCTTGCCTGGGTTTTCAGACAAGTGACAGAGTATCCGACAAGAGCTTTGCTTTATATGCCATGAAGGAAGGAGACATGCATTTACAAATGTCATGATGACTTACTCGGAGCCCGCGTAGTGTGCTGTATTGATTGTCCGATTCATCTCTGCTCCCTCTGTACATTAACTTTTGGATTTTCACCAGAAGCAATTGCTGCGCCCTGAACAAAAGAGAACAAGTTAAACAGAAGGAGAAATCATTCACTCTGACTGCTTTGAAGGATTGCTCACAAACTCACTACATTGCCCAAATCGCTACGCACCATGTCTTACTGTGGCAGTGAAATGTGACCAGCAAAACTGGAAGACGAAGTTGCAACAATGAAATGTAGTTGTTACTTTACATGTGGATGATTAGACAGTGTAATGTAGTGGCAGAGGAGCTGCACTTTCAAGAAGCCTGATCTACACTTCTAATTAAGTGGTCTAGCTCACCACTTCATATAAAACATACATGTCTATAAAACTAAGGGCTTCAGAGGGTGCTGTGTATGAGAAAGAACTTAAATAAAATAATCATCACAGCTACTGCAGTGCTCAGACTGTTCAAGACTGCAGCTGTTTTTGCTGCAGCAGCAGGTAGGTAAGCATTTACCAGATTTAAAGGCCGTCTGAGTGTCCCTCCCAGACAGAGTTGATTCATAAGCACTTTAAACATGGGAACCAAAGCAAACAGACAACTGCAGATATTTTCAAAAGACACTGGGCCGACAAAAGTCTTTAACAACTTCAGAATAATGCTATTGTATTAGTAAATCGATGTAGCCCCCCATGACCGTGTACTGTAATAAGGTGGTGAGGAAAAAAAAGGAATTGATCTGTGAATTTGCAGGCTTTTAAGGCTCCATTCACACCCAGACGCACACACGCAGAGGTCTGCGTGACAGCCATCAGGACTTCTCAATGGGCTTTTATTTTCATGATAGTTAAACTAGTTCAGACTTGAGAAAAAGATAAGACTTGGCAATAAAAAAAGAACTTTACCATATTTAAGTCCCTTGTT
Organism: Erpetoichthys calabaricus; assembly: GCF_900747795.2. Taxonomy (NCBI): domain Eukaryota; kingdom Metazoa; phylum Chordata; class Cladistia; order Polypteriformes; family Polypteridae; genus Erpetoichthys; species Erpetoichthys calabaricus. The sequence goes on along the minus strand of NC_041404.2, from coordinate 166,139,925 downwards.
GTTTAAAATGGTACATAACTAAGTCTCATTATGTTGGAATTTGTTTTTGACTGGAAGAATGACATGTACATATATGCTAACAAAACCCATCCCACAAGCTAAATATTAACATGGCACCCAGGAAACATAAGAAACTACAGCCTTTTACCTGCTATAGCTGGGGATCAGCCCTTTTTCCAGATCTTTATCGTTGAACGGATCCACTCGGGCACACAGCCATTCACATTTTCCTTGGTACATGGTATCAAGAATGTGTACAATCTCATCGCACTTCAGGTTTAGAGAGCTGCTGTCCAAATGGCCAGAGATGTTGAGGTTTAAGCGCACATAGAAAGAGTCTCCAGATGTCGTTGTGCCATCTGCCAAGTCTCTTAAGAGCTTTCTGTAACCTGAAAAAGTAGAAAAAAGTTGAAGTTTGTCTAAAAAATGTAAATAGTATAGAGGCACCAAAAATTAAAAGTGAAAGAAATGTAATGTTTGAAATTAATGGGCACACATTCTGCAGTGGGAAGCACGGTGGCGCAGTGGTAGCGCTGCTGCCTCGCAGTAAGGAGACCTGGGTTTGCTTCCCGGGTCCTCCCTGCATGGAGTTTGCATGTTCTCCCCGTGTCTGTGTGAGTTTCCTCCCACACTCCAAAGACATGCAGGTTAGGTGCATTGGCGATCTTAATTGTCCCTAGTGTGTGCTGGGTGTGTGTGTGTGTGTCCTGCGGTGGGCTGGAGCCATGCCTGGGATTTCTTCCTGCCTTGCGCCCTGTGTTGGCTGGGATTAGCTCCAGCAGACCCCCGTGACCCTGTGCTTGGATATAGTGGGTTGGAAAATAACTGACTGACTGACAGTCTGCAGTCAAAGCTTCTGAAAAAATACTGACAGTGCAGTTTGCCAGGCATTGCCCCCAAAAATGCCAAAGCCACTCCAAAATAAAAGAAGGCTCAGGGCAGTGGTAATAAACAAAGCCTTCATAGTGTGTCATGTTTTACTTGATACCACTTTTGGCAAAAAAAAAAAAAAAATCAAATAAATAAAACTAAAATATTACAGTACAATACATCAGCGATTAGGAAGTACAGTGATGGGACTGTGGGTAGCATGTCGGTATAGATTTTGCAATTCTCTTCATGCAAATGTTATTTTTTGGGGTTTCCAGGTATCTTGCTTTTTTCTACATTGCAAATAACCAGAGGTTTAAACTGATTTTGGACTCTATACCAGGGGTGTCCACCTCTGGTCCTGGAGGGCCACAGAATTTGCAGATTTTCATTCTAACCCTTTTCTTAATCAGTGACCTGTTTTTGTTGATAATTAACTTCTTTTGAATTAATTTTAATTGACTTTCTCTTGAAGACTCCGACCCCTTAATTGTTTCTTTTTCCTTAATTAGCAGCCAAACAAAACATGACCAGCAAACTTTGTCGATCATACAATATCTGAAAATAAAGAAAGATGAAGGTCTCAGGAATGTTGACCTGCTCAGATCCCCAAAACATTTTAGTGGTGCTCTTAGTAAAGAGAAAATCAACAATTTCAGAAATGTATGCTATTACATAATGAGAGCACCAACAAAGAGCAGGTTTAATTAACAACAAGAATTGGCACCCAATTAAGCAGGTGGTTGGAGTGAAAGTGGTTGGAGTTTGAGGCCCTGACTTAGATGGTCTTCTGTTGGCTCACTCACTTCACATTTCATTTCTGTTTGGGTGCCATTTAAGAAAAGAAATGAAGCAATTCAGAAGAACGATGAAGAAACTCAGGGGAACAATAGATGAATTAAAATTAAATTCAAAAGAAGTTAATTAGCAGTAAAAACAGATCACTATTTAAGAAAAGGGTTAGAATGAAAACCTGCTGCCACTGCGGCCATCCAGGACTGGAGTTGGGGTGCCCTGTTCTGTACTGTCCTGGAACAACTGAATATGCTCTATAATGGACCGACATCCTGTCTGGGGTTGGTTCCTGGCTAACCCTACCCCTAACCCTAACCCTAACCCACAACCAACAGCTGCCCTAAACAGTGACATAGAACAGGTTGTTAGATACAATCAGTGTTCTAACTGTGTAGCTTCTCTTTCATTTTACTATTTGTTACATCATGAGTGGAATCTCTTTGAGTAAGCACAACAAAGGAATAGCAACTGGAAAAAATAGTTAAGACACAACAAGCAGAATCTTTGACCGAGGTGTATGTGTACGCTTGTTCAGTTCAGTCAATCTTCCAGGACTGGCCATTCATCCAGAAGTCAGTAATAAGGATGTAGATAGAATGCCATATTGCCTCTCTATGCATTCTCTTAAGTAGCAGACCTACAGTATACTGTATATCACAAGTACATCACTTACTATTTTCATTATTTCTACATTATAAACCCTGGCAGGGTCAGTGCCTAGCATATGGTCTCTTGGTATCTGAACAGTGTTCAATGATCTGGCCACCTTATGCTTTAAAGGTCAGTTCAATAAACACAGTACATTTTTACAGTACAAATCATGGCAAGACTTAACATATATTGTACATTAAGTGTACAAACCCCCTTAGTCTATACAGGACTACAAAGGCTGGAGTCTCACAAAAAAGCATCAGGAGTATGGAGAGAATCAACCAGCCCATTCCAGGGCACACTCAGGCACAATGGTTCATTTCAGAGTAGCCAATTAACCTAATAGCCTCATGAATGGAAAATGTGATAGGAAACCAGAGTACCCAGAGACAAAACCAGACAAATGTCACAAGAATGTGTAAACTCCATACAGACAGACATCAGGCTGACAGCTGGTCTCAGGTTGTTGAATGTGTACTAACCATTGTGCCATCATGCTACCCCTTCTTGAAACAGTGAGACAAACAATTCAAATATATTTATTCATAGAATGTGTTTTCATAGTGAACCACACTTTATGCTGCTTAACAGGAATAGCACTCATTTCTTTATTTCTGCAATTTGATTTGTGGCACAATACAAAATGACTCGTACTGAAGAGGTGCTAGTAGTGTGAACATTAAGATATTCATCATCATCATTTTCATTCTACTTTTTCTGACGATGATCATATTGGACTCACTTTAAGGCACTCAGAGTTGAGTAAATAAAGTGTGCATTTCAAAAGACAAGTAACCCACCTAGCACCCACTAAGCTGGCTTCCCTTCTAGTTTCTAGTGCAGGCTTACCGTCACAGTTTGATTTATAGTGGAGTGTGACTGGTCCAGTACACTTCTGCAGTGTCCAGTGTGCCTCTTCCTTTGTGCTGTTGTCCAGAAGAATCTGCTGGACGTCTCCCTTGATGTGACCTTCAAGCTGCATGTGAAACACAACGTACAATGTGTCAAATAGAAGGTTATGCCATGCTTGCAAACATACTGCCCCTCCATTTTAGTGACAGAGTCCACATGCACCGCTGAAACCTGCTTCTTGTTTTTAACATAGCCAATTAGGAAAAAATGTGTTACTTGGTTTCTGCACACCCTTATCCAATTTACTGCTTATATGGCCGGAATGTAGGCACTGACATATGTCTGCACACAAACACACTCATCATCAGCTGGCCTTTAATAGACAGGAACCATTAAAAATGGTAGCAGATCAGCAGTTACTTTAGAATCAAAAAGTTTAACTTGCACACAACTCAGGAGGGCATGTGAAACAAAACAGCCATCACACAAGGCAAACAGCAATAAAAAGCACAGTGCAGCCACCTACAAAAGTCACAGTCACTCACTTGACTTGTCTCCCCAATGCCTCCTGGCCCCCTTTAACAGTAAAGTTTATACAGTACTTGCCCATACCATCTTTTTAAGGACAACTTTCCTTCCAACCAGTGGACACCTAACCTTTCTAGCCTTCCAGCTAAATCTCCCTGACTTAATGGAGGTTGGAACAGGTTGGAGTTTACACCAAAATTCATTCATTTGCTACACTTCGTGTAGTGTTACACGTTACTGCATCCACCGCCATTAATTCTGTTCCAAAATGGCATATTGCCCAGACTACCAGTATAAATGCACGCCCAATTTTACGGTAACTTGCTGTTCTTCCTTGGCAAGGCTGACCTCATCCCAGTCCCCACCTCATGTTCACAGGTCCAGGTGCAACCCCAAGCCATTTTTGGGCATAAAACTGTTTGAAATGGTGGCACTTTGTTTGCCAGATGCCACTCATTTGCCCAGCTTGTAAAGCACTTCTACTCAAACATTATATGTTCAATTATAATTTTCAACATTGTGCTTCTTTTTGAATACTATAAATGTAAATTATTGTATAGCATGTTGGGCACATATGTTTAAGAATATTTAATAAGAATAAAAGACAGAAACTGAATTGAAGTTACTGTAAATAGAATGGTAGGAGCCATAAACATGGGACTTACAAGGCCCTCACCTTATCTCATAGCATTTTCTTGTCCCCTCTCTCCTTGGCTAATTGACAGTGAGAGTCAAAAGGGCTTTGGACACCCTTGGAAATAACCAAAGACCCTAAGCTGTCTCTCTAAGGTTCTCATACTCCAGAGTGGTAAATGTTTAAGACCAAAAGCTTTGACTCTGCCACCCTTGTCTTATTGGCACCGAGTTTCCTCACCATTAGGATGTGAATGCCTTCTTTCAGACCTGCTCTGTCGGCACTTGAGCCAGGCTGAACAGAAGAAATGAATATGCCGCTGTCATTCCCTCCCACTAAAGTGACTTCTGAAAGCAGGTTGTCTCCAAGCAGCGTGACCTCCTGGACCGGTCTCATCGTGTTGCTGAAGCGACTGAATGAAGTCACTGAAGGACGGAATGGTCTGGAAGAAAAAAGTAGTTATGAATTAGACTATTTTTCCTGAGGTATATGTATGTTTTATGTTAGTTTGTATCAAAGAGGTGGTCTTCCTGGGAGGAGTTCTCACATAAATATAGAAGTAAACCAACATGACACCAAGCACAAACAGTGATTTTTGTCCTTTGAGAGACAACAGTGCCCTGGGGTTAGGGTTAGGGAAAAGACAGGGTTCCCATAGGCTCTGTCCACAATGCTGCAAAAATCAGCTGTTTGTTTCTGGTCTTATGGGTCTTAAAAGGCACAGGCCATCAACATCAATTTGTTTGGGGCTTTTTAATCACTGAGGTCTCCTCATGTTTTAAGCCTGTTGGAAAATGTGTTTTGAGTAGTTTTATCCCAGTTTTTTCACCTTTTTTCTCTCTCCCTATTCTGTCCATACAAGTCAGTCAGTCAGTCATTGTCCAACCTGCTAAATCCTAACACAGGGTCACGGGGGTCTGCTGGAGCCAATCCCAGCCAGCACAGGACACAGGGCACCCCACCGCAGGACACACACACGAAACACACACAAGGGACAATTTAGGACCACCAATGCACCTAACCTGCATGTCTTTGGACTGTGGAAGGAAACCGGAGCACCTGGAGGAAACCCACGCAGACACGGGAAGCGAACCCAGGTCTCCTACTGCGAGGCAGTAGTGCTACCACTGTGCCACCGTGCTGCCCTGTCCATACAAGTTAAACTTCAAATTAACCTTAGGGTTGGGATTACCTAATTTAAGATTCGGGTTGGTTTTAGGTTCAGAGACCCTATTCTCAGTTATTTTTGGTGTGTGTTGGTTAAGGTTAGGATTTAGGGTTAGGGTTGGGGTTGAAAGTTTGCCGCAGAAGAAGTGCAGCACTGCTGTAGTGCGCATAGCTGGTCTTCTTATAAAATGACTGAATCTCATAAAATTGTGTTTTTTATTAGAATATGAAATATGCTATTTTACAATGTACATGCAATCACAAGACACAGATCAATGCTCGACACCTTTCTTGGCTTGAAAAATAGATGTATTCTGGACCTTTTTAAGTTTTTATTTTCTGGGGTGTTCCATGCTCCATGGGTTACATTATAAAACACCACACCCGACTATGTATTTTTTTAAATTTATAGATAATATTTTAACTTTACAACACAATTTCACATGGCAAATGCATATATATCACAGAAGAAGAAATAACTTGAACTTGAAAAATACCAAACTTATCCTTTAAGTGACTACAGAGGGAAACATAGTAAGTCAGAAGTGTGGACTCAAGTGATAGCCTTGGGGAATAAAGTCCTAGGGTCTAGTCATTGCAGAAATTATCAATATCATGTCAAAATATAACGTGTTCTGACCAGAGCTAGATTCTGCCCTTTACCTGAAACTGGACAGACAGGTTTCGATCCCATCACAACTAAACTGGATAAAATTGATTTGATATCGGACAGATGTCAAAATGTAACAAAGAGAAGACAGGAGTGGTTGTGGCACTCAGCTTTGTGTCCTACAAATGGTCATACGGCTCCAGGTAAACACCTCTGCTGTCTTGATGACCTGTTTGCTTTCTCTTATATATTCTAATATGCTGATTTCAAAGGGCTCAGAAAGCAGTGCTATTCAGTATGAATCCACACCTCTCTAGAAATCAGAAAGTGTTAGTTCTTGTCTCCATAAGCTCTTCGAGTCAGGCACCGGCTTTCTGAGAGCAAAAGAGGTTTTCTCGGTAAGGAGGTTCTTCAGATTAAGTGTTCACAAGATGCCGAGGGCTGTGAAGGCTTACTGAAAAACAACTCGTTTGACTCAGGAGCAATAAGTCATAAGCCGCGAAAAGAGGCTTAAAAGTTTATTATTCAAGCCAGCGCCGGACACAGCTTTTTAACTAGGAAAGAAGGCCAACGTTCAATAAATTTCATATCGCTGTTTCCGATCTTAACACAATGTAACAAGGAAAAAAACACGTGAAAGTGATTAAAATAAATGTTCACAAAATTTTAAATGTTTTCTGTTTAAACAGGTGGCGCAACTGAACGGTACTTTGTAAGAAAGCACAGAAATAGTGAAATACTTCACATTAGACTCTTTTTGAAAGAACTCTCGAGAATGTAAGGAAGACAAATGAGTATGGAACTTTATTTTTTCACCAGGAGATTACACGAAAGCCAAGCAGACATACATGGGGAATGAAATGGGACAAAGTAATCAAATTCCATATATCTGCATTTACTGAACCGTGATTGCAATGTAGCACATTGTGAAATGACTGCAAATGTGCCGATATAAATTTGTCATCATTTTTCTGTCATTTATTTTAATTATATTTGGCTCACTTTATTATCTCATTGAAACAAATGACATTAGATATATTATAGACATGCTATACTGTGTTTCTGGTAATATAAATATTCACTTATTTGTATTATGCCCATTAATACAACTTTATCACTGTTTCAATTGCTGCTGGCTGATATTCCCTCTGCTGGATGGGTACAAATGTTAGTGACTCCTGCTGTTTTTTTTTTTTTTTGCTTTTGTCTTTCTTCAGCTTTCGTTCTTCACTGTGTATGTGAAATCAAACCCAAATACCTGGGTGAAGTATAATTCAGTTGCTGCTTCAGCTCTCTTAGAGTGAAATCATAGCATTCTCCTGTAGACTTAGACTGTATAGGCTTCAACATTAATTGACTGTTAGATTTAAATATTGATATTCAAAGCTATGCTTATATTTCAAAATGTACAATCTAGTCTTTATTCCATAATATGTATTATACAGAATATTGGGGCTGATCTACCATCAGGGTATTCTGGGTGCGTGCCCAGGGAACTGTGATGGTAAGTAGCCTTTTCACCAAGACCACTCCCCTGCTTGATGAAATGAGCGAATATCCTTGAGTCTAAATAATCATGGAGTAGCCTTGGGGTGATGATGCAATCAAGTCTCGTGCCAAAATTAAAAGTGAGAAATACCACGCTGCATTACCCAGGGGTCTGTGGGGGGTCTTAATGTAGCACAATTATATAACAATTTTGTTTTTTCACTTGATTGGTGCACCCTTCACTGGTCTCCTTGGATGGAAGCTTGGTATGCACTCCACGCAGAATGTGCAGAACACACATACACCCATTCACACACATACTGCATATATCTCTTGTAACAAATTGAGGCGTGGTCCACCTCTTGAACCCTCAGGTACCACTCTGAACACCAGGTGAATGTATAATTATTATTTATTTTATAATTAAACTGTGCACCAAGCACCCTCCACTCCACACTCATATAAATCACAAATACTCTCAATACTACAAATCCTCCTCACCTAGACACTTCGCCCTCCTACCTCCCAGCTCAGCTCAGTGTCTGGGCTTTCCCACAGTCCTTTTATATCCCCTGACCCGGAAGTGGTTCCTGGCCAAACCCACAAGTCCTTATTCCCTCCGGGTCAGGGTAAACAGTCCTTTCTTCAGCCCGGGAGCACGTCGTTCCTTCCTGTCACGTGATGATGACGCACTCCCGGGATATAGGGCACATAAGAGCCCACTAGCCCCCCTACAGCGACTCCCGGTGGCCCCCAAGGTATCCAGCAGGGCTGTGTATACAAACTACAAAGTCCATGAGGCCCTGCTGGAACTCGGGGCACCATCATGCTGTCCGGAGGGCTCCTCCTGGCGGCCTGGGGGTGGCGACCGGAGTCTGTCCATCACACTCTCTATATATAAATTCCACAACAGAACTACTTAACGGATTTAGGCCAGGTTTTTATCTATAATTTGCTTGAACATTCCAGTTGATTTTGCGACTTCTGTCATCGAGCTATGTATCATAGTTCGCTTGTGGTACTGATTTATTTGTGCGAAACTGAGAGATGCGCAGCGGGCCGTGTTCCCTCCTGGGCGGGTCCCTCCTCAGTCACATGCCAGCCTTGGGTCATTCCTTACCTCCATTTAACTAGAGAACGAGAGATCTACTTAATGGATTTAGATCGGGTTTTTTTCTATAATTTGCTTGAACATTCTGGTTGATTTTGTGACTTCTCTCATTGTGCTAAGAATCATAGTTTGCTTGCAGGAGTGATATATTTGTACTATTCTGAGACACAGGCTGCGGGCTGTCAGGTGTGGAGAGCCGGACGGGGCCTCCTCACTGTCCTGTTTCACTACTACATAAGCGGAGCCACGGGGGACGTTTAGTTTTATATAAATGTGTATGTATACAGTATGTTCTTTATACTCTGTCCTACAGGATTGTGTCTTATTGCCATTTCTTTATGTGCTGTACTTGGAATTTCACATGTGGATTCTATAAGAATAGCAAGGTTTGCTGATGACGCCACTCTACTGGGTCTTATCACAAGATGTAACACATCTGTGTACGCTAAGGAGGTAACAGAACTTTTCAAATGCTGTAGCTTTATTAATCTGTAATAAAGTGTCACTAAACAAAATAACAGGTGATGGACTTTATGTAAGGCAAAATATCACTCTCAACTTAATGTATCAAGTGCCAGTTTGGAGTAGTATTAGGTAATTTAAAGGTCCTGTGCACCATCATTTCTGTTAGTCTAACATGGCAGGACAACACATCGGGTACAGAGAAGAAAGCTTAGTACAAACTGTTCTTTCTGAGACAGTTAAAGACGTTCAGAGCAATGACTACTTTCAACAGATCTGTTACTAAAGTGGATTCACTTTCTCCATTGCAGTTTGGTATGGCTATCTCTATGCCAAAGGCAGGAAGCAGCTAAAGAAAGCACAATGTACCATTTGTAAAATCACTGGTCATTTCCTTCACCTGTGGATTAATTCTGCCCTTGAAAACTGAACTGTAAATCCATTCAGATCTTTCCTGACCTTTTTGTCACGTTCCTCTTGTCTGATAAATGGTCTGAGATAATCAAGTCCAGGACTCCTAGTATTTGCAACAGTACTATATATATATATATATATATATATCTCCAGAAGCTGTAATGTGCAAGAACTTCTTATCTTAATAGGAGTCATCTAAAATAACTTGATGATTACATCTAAGTGTGCTTATGTTGAATTTTCTGTTGGTGGACTATTGGGAGATTATAGTTCCTGCTGTCTCCTCTGTTGTATGTTTGTATCAAATGTGTTATTTGCACAAACATCACCAAATCAAAAAAAAAAAAAACATATGCTGTATGGCAGTACAAGTTTTCCTTTTGGCAATACTGTATCTGTTATTTCATATGAACATGTTATCAAGAATTCAGCATCATGCTGATATGGTTTGCATCTCTGTCTGGTCGCCGTCTTTTGGAGTTTCCTCTTTTTTCCCTTTGTCCTCATGTGTTTTCCTCTGGGTGCTCCCAGTTGCCCTCCCACATTCCATAGTCATAGATAATCTCTATGTTGCCAGGATAGGCTCAAGCTCTCTGTGACTCGACCATTGGATTAAGTGGATTCAGAAAACAGATGGATGGATGCTATTGTGAAGTGTAGTTCAGAAATAATAACATCTTGAAGTCATATTTTAAATAGAAATCAGATTTTATGGTATTATTGCTCTGGTACATAGCTAAAGGATAACTTTAGACAGAAAGCTACAGTATGCATAAAGATTTGAAAATAGTGCTCTCTTAGGTGAAGTAACAGTTGAACGATAAAATTAATTAGATTCAAGAAATACAGATGCAACACATTAAAAGTCAATATACTTATTAAGACTAGTTTGAAAGGCAATATGCAGTTGATCTGCAATTCATTCAACCCCACCATCCTACCCTAAATCATGCACTTTCATTTACTTGTTACAAGAATTAGTCTAATAAAGACAAGCTGGACACAGAAGAAACTGTAACTGAAGTCTTCCACTTTATATTATGTATTATGTTGGATGTTTGGCATGATCACTGTCATGGATGAAAAGGTTTATTGGAAATCATGCAGCATGCTCTGTGTTTCCCCGTTCTTCATTTGCATACATTAGAATTTAAATCAAATATATATTAAACTGTTAAATCAGAAAATCATTCATTACTATTTCAGTCACAGTATAAAATGAAAAATATAACAACTTCCAGCCCTAATAAATTAGGCTAGCACTGTGTGGAACATGCTCCATATGTTATTTCGCATATTGTGATATTAGCAAGTAAAGCCCACTTGCTATAGAAGCAAGCAGATTATTTCCCACATTATTTAAAGTGCAAATTACTTTCATACACAATGAAGCCAAGAATTTGTTTGCCCAGGATGACTTAAACAATTTTCATTATAATTTATAAAAAAACTCATTCCCGAAAGTCTGAATTTACGTTGTGTCATCTATTAATCCCCAACGGTGTTATCTCTGTCGACTAGTGAACACAAATGTAAGACTCCTATTAATACTGGTCATGGCTGGTTGGCATTTTGTTGCTTTACTCACTGTGAAAACTGCTATATATATATATATATATATATATATATATATATATATATATATATATATATATATATATATATATATATGTAAATATTTTTATAACTATTTAAGCAGAAATACAGGAGAAATTAATTTACCTTTCAAGTGAAAATTTCCGAAAAATGCTATTCATTTGCTCCATGTCGTAGGAATCAAGGCCTTCAGACTGATGTGAGGAGGAAGAGGAGTGAATTGATGCTGGTCCACAGGAAATTCTGTCATGTTCTTCATCTTAAAAAATCAGAAATGTATCATTTGTCTTTGTATAGAGGCTTATGTACATACTTTAAAGTACACGACCTGAAGAGTGTAAGCCACCAATTTTTGAAATAGGAACTTATAATAATAATATGTGCTAATACACCAAACTGATTTTGTGCTAGTTATTTAGATTTTTATGAATTTACATTATCATCATTATTATTATTCTGTGTTTCCTAGTAAGGGACATGGTAGTAACATGCTGAGCTGCTCTGACCAGGTCTTCCTATCCCCATAAATTTTCTTCAGACCATTCCGAGCAATACCTAGACTCTCCCAGGCCAGGTGATAGATATAATCCATCCAGCATGTCTCTGAGTAGCATGTTTCCTGGTAAACCCTTTGTAGGAGGTGCCAACTTACATCCTAAGTATAGGCACAAACCATCTGAATTGCTGTCTCTCAATGCATGGAAGCAGTGGTTCTACCCCTACACGAGGATGGCGATGTACAGTAGAATCACTGGTACATTAGAACTTTTGAACAATCTAGACGAGAACGAGCCATTCAGCCCAACAAATCTTGTCGGTCCTATTCACATAGTTCCTCCAAAATAACATCAAGTTGAGTTTTAAAAGTCCTGAAAGTCCTACTGTCTACCAGACGACTTGGTCTCTTATTCTAAGTGTCTATGGTTCTCTGTGTAAAGAAAAACTTCCTAATGTTTGTGTGAAATTTACCCGTAACAAGTTTCCAACTGTGTCCCTGTGTTCTTGATGAACTCATTTTCAGTCCCTGGAAAATTTCCCTTTATAATTTTAAACACTTCAGTCATGTCTCCTTTTAATCACCTTTTGCTTAAACTGAAAAGGCTCAGCTCTTTTAATCTTTCCTCATAATTCATCCCCTGTAGCCCTGGAATCAGCCTAGTCTCTTTTCTCTGGAATTTTTCTAGCGCTGCTAGAAACCAAAACTGCACACAGTACTCCAGATGAGTGTGTTATAAAGCTTGAGTATAAGCTTTTTTCTCAGTTCTCCACTACAGACTAGCACGGCATTAATAAAACTAAAGCCGCTGTGCCAATTTACTCGTCATTTTCATGATCACCTCTATTGTCACTTTGGACCTTTCATGGAAAAAACCCATTCTATTCTGAGAGGAGAACTTGACCTTAGATTGGGAGCTGCTGATTCTCATCCCTACTATGTCACAGTCAATTTTGAACTGTTCCAGTCTGATGAGATTTATGTGTTCACATGTTGATAGTAAAAAATGTTACACAGTACAGTAAAGTAGGACTGGATGTATTTGCAGCAGTGAAAGCTACACAACCCCACTGTGTAGAAATTGCAAAAATGTTTCTATGATGATTTGGACAGAACGTAATGCATAGCCTAATGCCAGCAACACATACTCTAAATGTATTACATGCTTCAAAACTTTCCACCAAGATGAAATAGCAGCGTTAGAATGTTGAAAAGTTGGAAGTTTGCTAATAGGAAGGCTATGTTGCTAACTGTGACATGTGTGCTAGCTTCATTTGCTATAACTCAGTAAATGTATCAACTCCTCTACATATAAAAACTTCTTGCTTGATACATTAAGTTCAAGAGCAATCCTTCTCCATGCACTGTACCTTTCAGACAGGTTTTAAAGTCTTTAAATTGTTTGTTGAATACTTCAGGGTGTGCTTCTACTAAAACAACTAGCTGTTCAAGCTATCTCATACTAAAAGAAAAAAGATCAGCAAGCACCTGGTTTGTCTCTCCACTGCAGCATGATAGGAAAATGGTGAAAAACAAAATTTTTGGTGGAAGATTCTGTAAGCTATTGTGATGTGTGGGATTCACTGCAGATGAAAAGGAAAACTTACTCTCATTGAAAAAGCATTGCATTTCCAGATTGCCGTTATTCACATACTACCAACATGTGAATGCAGCATTAGATTCAAAAATTGGATACTTTCCGTCCCTTAGCTGTGCCTGGATATCCCGTCTCTGAAAATCATAAATATGAGGGGAGGCTCCTCCAGGATCATATAAGATTTTCCACTTCACTTCATCAGCAAAAGCTCTTCTAGAAAAGCTGAGGAGTTTGATCTCTTGGTAAATGAAACACATCCTTTTGCCCCCGCTTTTAAAAATGGTGACCACTACCCTACTCCCTATTCACTGCCCCTGCCTCCCATGCTAAGCCAAAAAGACATGTTAGCCAAACACACCCCCAAAAAATCCATAACTTTCAGTATGTCTGGTCAAATATCATCCACTTCTGGAGCTTTTAAATCTCCACAGAAACCACATTTAATAATAATAATAATTCATTACAATTCCAGTAGGAGAGACCACCAATAACACAGCCAGTGACCGCATGAAATAAGGCGTGCATAACAGGCCTCACACTCAGTTAAAACTTTCTTTTCTAAAGCATCCTGAACACTTCTGTGAAATATTAATAAGTTTCACCTTCAGTTATGATAAGCCTGCTACAAAACACACTGCTGTCTACGTCATTTAGTTATTTTATCTGAGGAATAATCATATGAAAACAATCCAGGAATTTTCAGAAGTTGAACAAATTTAATTTGTTTCAAGGAGACACTGGACATATCAAGCACTAAACATTACAATCTATTGACTTAAAAAATATGCAAACATTTGCATTTTTGAAGATCCAAGGATTTCAAGTAAAAAAGTTCTTTATAAGTTACAGTAACTTTGTTTGGAATTATTCTTTTACTGGCAACTACGCATATTCACCACGCTGCTGGGTGCCCATTGGTGGGACACGGAATGGATGTTATGGGCAAGTCCTCGGAGGTTGTGACCTGGGTACTGAGATGCACAGATATAACAGATCTTCCAGGGTAATCTTTCCCTATCTTTTCCTTATTCAATCACTTGGTAAAAAAAAAAAAAAATCTCCATGCTACATTTTGTTGTGTATTGACTTTTGATTTTCATCCTTGACTTAGCAAGTTTCTTTGACACACAGATTTCTTTGATCTCCTGGTTTTCACCAATTTCTGCTTTCACAACCTTCTCCTGGTTACCACAAATCTCATCTGCCCTGCAGACATAACAAACTTATGACCATGTATTTCCAAAGCATCACCATGGTGATGCGCAGTAATTACTGTCCGTCTTCAAATAAATTTGACATTACACATTTCAGAAATCAAAGAGTTTTGAAATATCTTCTTACCCATGGCTTATATTTTTCTTCCGTTAATTGGGGAAATAGTTTTCACTGGAAAGTATGCCAGCTGCTCAACACTCGAATGCATTCGCTGCCAAATCAATGCTAGTACCTTTCCGCACCTATTCACTGCTTGTCAAGCCTCCTTCATAATAAGATTGTCTTTTACGCAGAAATTGCTTGGTTTAGCACAAAGAGGGTTCTGAAAGCTTTGCTCTTATCCCATGGTCTCGCTGCTGCCTCTCTGCCAAGTGGATATTGTGCCACATCTGCTCTAATGCTAATACAGGTGGATGTGTTCCTCTCATTAAGTGGTTTGTCCAGGCTTACTCAATTTATAGCAGAAGTTCATGGCAGCATTATTACAATAGTGCAAAACAGACAGAACACAATTACAGCAGTTTGCTTACCATAAAAGGAGTCGATGTTATCTCCACTGTCTCCATCAGTATCCAAAAAGCTGGAACAGACAGAGAAAGGAAAAATTTAATTGCAAGCAGTTTATATATAATCATCCAAGAAACAAACTTAGAGATATTGCTCACCAGATCCTGTCAAAAGGCACAACACCTAAAACAAATTAAGTTCTACTTTAAAGAAAAATAGCTATTTTAATTACAATTTCAATCAATTCAGGTCTTTACAAAATAATCCCAAATTTACAATTTACAAATGCTCAAGTAGTAATCTTTCTGGCTTGTATTACATTATAAATGTATCTAAAAATGACTAGAGGTAGCAGTACGAATATCTCTATATTAGGTTTGTCAATGGCAGCTATAGGAATCGTCACGCTCTCCGTCTCCAGTTCCCCCATACACAAATTCAAATGTATTCATTGACTCTTCCTTGCATTACCTTCTTGGCAAGGTATCGTGGTCACCTTCCTTATTGCGTCTTACAATGGAGTCATTGCCAGGAGGTTCGGGTATAGTGGACATGATGCTGTCGTTTCGAAACCTCGATGCCTGTGATTTAAAGGATAAATACATAAATCTACAGTCAGTATTGCTTAGTTACATTAACTTCCAGGACTTGGAAGATCATCAGAAAGCTAATTTTCTATAATTAGCGTCAAATCTGAACAGATCATAAAACATTATAAAGTGAGGGAAATTCCTTCCACAGCACTTCTTCAATTTGGTCTTTAGCAATGCACAGAAATACAAGCCACTGCTATTTCTTTAAGAAATACACTGTGTGAATTAAACATTGCAGTAATAAACATGACAAACAGTTAAAATCACAGCAATCATAAGGAACACAATCTTGTCTTTGTTCCAATAGTAAAATTAATAAAGAAAATATGCATACATGAAATTGCATAAATAGAGTAAGAAAGGATTAAAGATGTCACAGTTTATCTATACTAATAAAAGGCAAAGCCCTCACTCAATGACTCACTCATCACCAATTCTCCAACTTCCCGTGTAGGTAGAAGGCTGAAATTTGGCAGGCTCATTCCTTACAGCTTACTTACAAAAGTTCAGCAGGTTTCATTTTGAAATTCTACGCGTAACGGTCATAACGGTCGACAACGTCCGCCATGTTAAACTTTCTTATTTATGACCCCATCTTCACGAAATTTGGTAGGCGGCTTCCCTGCGCTAACTGAAACCGATGTACGTACTTATTTCGGTGGTATGACACCATTGTCGGCCGCCATATTGAACTTTCCAACGGTCTTTGTTACTTATGGGCCCATCTTCAAGAAATTTGGTACGTGGGTTCCCAACGCTAACTGAATCCTACTTACGTACATATTTACGTCCACAGTCTGCAGCTCGGTCACCGTGTGAGGCGGCGTTGGGTCCCCCATCCCCACACCTCCCACGTAGTTGGCTGCCTGCCTATATAAGGCTGTCCGTCGCTCCGGTCTCTTCATTCCCTTCCTTGCTTTGCCACGGTATTCACGTCTCCCTGCTGATAACTGAAGCCTTTTTATTTAATCCACGGCTTCTCCGGTGTTTTATTGTTCAATTATTACGACTACAGTTATTGTGTAGGTATTTTAGACTTAGTTTACATTGTTCACGTACCCATTTCCTTTATCGTTCCAACCATACCCCCATTAACATGTCTATCGAGGTGATCACCATCGATCAAAGAGCTGTCACTTACCGAGTGGTTTCCATGCCCGGAGATGGCGCCTGCCTTTTCCATTCTCTGTGTTACATATTGCACGGCCATATCAGGCTCACTCTTGATATCCGGAGGAACATTGTGTCTTATGTATTGAATGACTACGACAGGTTCAAGGTGTGGACTGATGACGGTACAGGAGATAATTATACTACACAGGAGCACTATATGAGTGAAATGCTTTAGCCCTTCACCTATGGTTCTGCATGTGAGTTGATGGCTGCCGCTGAATTGTTTGGTTGTCGCTTCAAGTGCACCGAAATGGCCAAATATTTTACACCTTTGGACAACCGCCAATGCCTTATAAACATCTTAGATTCACAGGTGACGATTTGAGTAGTGGACACTTTGATGTTTATGAATGTTTAAACTCTTAAAAGCTGGATGCGAAGTTATCGATAAAATCCATTTCAATTCAAACGCCTCCAATTTCCAGTAAGGCTCTGCTTTGCAATGACAATTAATAAGTCTCAGGGACAGACCCTACAAAAGGTTGGCATTGATTTGAGGCAAGATTGCTTTTCACATGGCCAACTATACGTTGCATGCTCAAGAGTAAGCTCAGCGCACAGCTTGGTCATATTACAACCGGAGGGTCGAACTGACAACGTGGTATACAAAGAGATCCTTAACAAATAATTATTGGTATATTTTCCCTCAGTTTAAAAAGGTTTACTTTTCTTCTTAATAAAAATTTTAAAGCAGTACTTCGCCTCTGTGAGGCGTGGGTATTTTGCTAGTAGTTAATAAAAGCCGACCATCTTTTCTATTTCTGAACACAGTACAACATTTCAGCAGAGAGCGCAGCCAATTCTGTTGACAGAGCACATTCACATACACACGATCTACGTTTACCCATCCTGAGGCTGAGTCAGTATAACGTTGTTTAACTTAACACGCACAACATGCATTTGAGAAAGAACTGTAAGAAACCTGCAGAAAAGCAGGGAGAACGTAGACCTCAACGCAGGAAGTTACAGAGCAGTAAATGAAAATTTGTGAGGGAGTGGCATTAACCATTGCGTCAATTTATAATTTATTGATCTCAGGGTATAACTGAAGACTATAAGTGTGTGTGTGTGTGGGTGTGTGTGTGCGTGTGTGTGTGCGCAACATTTAAGTTTTGCCAGAATAGGCTTTGGCCCCCTGCGGCCCTGAATTAGATTAAGCCTGATTGAAAATGTATGAGCCTGCACGGTCAATATGTTTTGCTGATGATTTGAGTTATACAAATGAGTAACTGGAAATGTGATAAGGAAGTGGAGAGATGCTCTAGCAGGGCAAGGTAAAAGCTGATAAAAAACTTAATATATGTTCTGCGACTATAGTGGAGAGGGTATGAATAAAAAGTGAAGCTGAGAGCAAATAAGTTAGAAGAAATAGAGTCCTATTTTTACTTGGAAGCGAACAGAGAATCAGAGCAGGAAGGAAAAATTGGAGAAAGTGTAGTGGAATATTCTGTGAAAAAAGGATATCTACAAAGTTAAGAGGAAACATACATAAGACAACACTGAGACCAGCCATATTATATTGTTCAGAAAGATGGGAGGGAAAAACTAGAAGTGAGATGGAAGAATGGAAGTTCGAAAGATGAAAATGCTGCGTAGGATGTTCAGGGTGACTGAAATGAGTTGAGTAGAAAATAGATGATGCAGAGTAAGTTTAAAAGTGAAAAGCAAACAGTGGAAGATGACAGAAGGAAGACTCCAATAGGCTGGACACATGTTCAAAAGATCTTATTAGAGAGCGGCAAGCAAAATCTTCGTTGTTCTTGAGTTACCCTGACAAGACAATAACATTGCTAAGCTTATGTAGACGTAGATTAGAAATGACAGCTGAAAAGTAGCAAATCATCCTGTAGATTGTGGAAAGTCACTAGAGAAGTTAGAAACAATTTTTAAACAATTTCTCACCTGATCAAATCCATGCCCTCTTTTAGGTGAGACTGAAAGAAATCCTTCATTCGATAATAGCAATATATATATAAACATACATATGTATAAAAACAGACATAAAATGTAGAAAAATATATAGAAAAATACATACATCCACAGCACACACACAAATATACTCACACATCAGATATCTAGAATAGGGGGAATAACAATAGTCATTCATTCAGTCATTTTTCAGATGTTAATGGCACATCTAAGCAGAATTCATCTCTAATGGCTGAGGATTAGGAGGTAAAAAAGAAACATGTCTCTCTTGGAATTGCCTTTCCCAAGGTTTCATTTAATTTTTTCCCCTACTAGGGCTTTTTTTGGGAGATTTTCCTTGTCTTTTCTAGAGAGTCAAGGCTGGGGGGCTGTCAAAATGCAGGGCCTGTTAAAGCCCATTGTGGCACTTCTTGAGTGATTTTGGGCTAAACACAAATAAATTGTATTGTATTGTATTGTATTCATTTTTCATAGCAGGGGGTTTGATAAACATGTTCTTCTCATGTTTGTGTCATATTTTCCCAAGTCCAGTGGGAAAATTTTACATTAAATGTAAATAGATGGGTATTTTACATTAAATGGTGTCTATTAAATGGCCCGGTACGACTGGATGCTGGTGTATGTTGTCACACACGTGCGAATAAGAGGCAGCTAAAGAACTTGAGTAATTGTAATGCTACATCAGACCATGGGGTGGCGGAGTGGGCTGACTGTCTCTCTCATTTCCTTGCAGACCATTCCTGGGAAGTCCTGCCAGGTACCGGCGCCTTTGATGACGTCACTTCCGGGTCCCGCGGCTGTGATGACGTAACTTCCGGTCCTGAAGACGTCACTTCCGGTCCTGGCATAAATGACACAATTTCCTCCACCAGCTTTTAAAACTGCCTTCTTACCTCCACTTATTCAGTTCTGTGTTAGACTCAGTCTTGTGAACAACTTGATTTATTTCAACCTTTTTGCAGCCAGGAACATAATACAGTATATGGGTAGCTGCCCCAAACCTTTGTATCTGTCTGGAGTCGTTTTGTGACAATGTGTAAGTGTTCTGTTCATGGTTTGGGACTTGCTTTCTAGTTCCAGAAAACAGCCATTTAAAGCTAAAAACAGTTTGAAAAGTGGATGAATTTTTGTAAACAGTATGTCACAATAGAGTGTACTGCATATACAAATATACACTAAATATACTGCATATTTACAAATATTGACTTTGTTTAGATATGCCCACCACATAGCTATTAAAACAAGGACAGGCCTTTTCATCGATTAACATGACAGTAATTAAAAAGCAAAAGAACAAGACACTTACAAGTTTGTTAAGTACTTCAAAGCCATTGACAGAGCTGGAGGAATTACTGAAGGTGGTTGTATTGGAAGAAATTGTGTCCACTCCAGGACTGGCTACATCTGACAAATCTCCATTCATGCTTATGGAAGAGGTTGCAGCTTAGAAAGAAAAGACAAGACCTTTGGAGTTACCAGGCGACTGTATTAACTTTTATACACTCTCTTAATATTATTTTAAAATGTAGGCATTGAGGGTGGCAAGGTGGCGCAGTGGGTAGCGCTGCTGCCTCGCAGTTAGGAGACCCGGGTTCGTATCCTGGGTCCTCCCTGCATGGAGTTTGCTTGGTCTCCCTGTGTCTGTGTGGGTTTCCTCCCACAGTCCAAAGACATGCAGGTTAGGTGCATTGGCAATCCTACAGTGTCCCTAGTGTGTGCTTGGTGTGTGTCCTATGATGGGCTGGCGCCCTGCCCAGGGTTTGTTTCCTGCCTTGTGCCCTGTGTTGGCTGGGATTGGCTCCAGCAGACCCCCGTGACCCTGTAGTTAGGATATAGCGGGTTAGATAATGGATGGATGGATGTAGGCATTGAACACTGAGCTTGGAAATATATACTAGCATATCTGTAGATTGCACAGCCACCATTTACAATGTTTTATGGCTGTGAAGTGCTTATTCCTGAGGTAAGCTGTGGAAATATATTGGTGTTTAAAGCTGTAGAGGTTTCAGGTCCTTATAGCCATAGTTAGTGTTTATTTGTTTAAACATTAGGGGTTTTACCTAAGTTACTTGTATTTGTTTTTCTAGCAGTTTGGATTATTTAATACCTAAGTGTCCCACGATGGACTGGCACCCTGTCCAGGGTTTGTTCCCTGCCTTGCACCTTATTCTAGCTGGGATAGGCTCAGGTGGACCACTGTGGCCTTGTTCACGACAAAGTGGGTTAGGAAATAACTGACTAATTGCTAAGTGTGTCATGAATCTATTTGAAGAGCTAGAGGCCACTGAATTAACTTGAGAACATGATGTCACTGGAAGAAGATTACTGGATTATTGAAATTATGCAGCTGTAAAAAATGATAAATGGATGAAAATGACTTGGCATAAAGAAGCATATTATTAGGTATACAGAAAGATGGAGTGGACAAGGGGGGGTTGTTTTTATGTTACAAAATAAAGGAGATAACAAGTGGCATCCAGACCTCCGTGGTATAACAATAATTCCTAGGGTTCAAAATGAAAACTAAGACAATTATTGACTCAAGTTATAATCTGTAAGTGAGCATACATCTCAGAAAATGTAATCTTATTTGATGAAACTAAACATATATCCTTTAAGAGAGTCATGATTATATATAATTTCAAACATCTTTGATTTAGCATGGAAAATCAAATTGGGAACACAGGATTTAAACTACAAATGAATATAATAGATTAGTAATGGCAACCTCACTGTTGTTTATAAATGAATTCTGTATGAACCAGACAACAGAATACAGGTAAGGGTCACACACCTTGTATACAATGAGCTAACCTGTTAAGTTTGTCATGGACAACACAGAAGAGGTTGCAAATGTGAAAGTGACAGCAAAAATAAATTCAAACAGATGCAGGCTATCTTCAAAACTGAGTTAGAACTTGGGGAAATATTATTCAGTCCTCTGCACTGCAAAAAATAAAATCTAAGCAAGTGAAACGTATTTATATCCATCCATCCATCCATTTTATCATAACAGTAAATCTAATTTTCCTTATTGCAAGAATTATTGACTTATCCAAAAATTTGTATTTACAATTCTTTTAGCTTACTTGTTGCCAAGTATTTTTTGCTCACCCATTGGCAGATATAAAAACAAAACAACTCCCATTTAAAGTCTAGTTTTTGTATGTATGTCATGCAGACAAGTGCAAAGTAGTGAGCACAGATAACAAGACTTAAATACAGCATAATTGGAAGATAGTGATAGGTACTGAATTGAAAGAAACACATTATGAAAGTAATTCAGGGATTTATATTGACACTATGTTCTCATCCTCCAGGTCCAGTGCAGAAGTACTTCAAAAAGCTAATAAAATGTCAAGATCAGTCATTAAAACTGCAGGATAAAAATCAAGAAAGGCTCTTTGTAAACTCTAGTGAGGGCAAATTCATAGTAGAAATTTGCTGACTGAATTTTCCAATGAGAAGAAAACAAAATTAGGAATCCTATTTTTTCTGGAACTTAAGGTCTTTCAAATTTGCATACCTTGAAAGTCAGGTGGCTTCATAGCGTTAATTGGTGATTTTGACCTGATCTGCAAAAATAAAAAGCACAGAAATCAAAATTCAATGAAATCATTTGTTTGTTTTTCATATAGACTTATTCTGGTCGGGCCTATACCAGGATCATGGCAATTGTGGGCATGGAAACAGTGAGAGTTCTGCTAAGGTCTGTCCAGGGTATCTTTCCAGTCCAACAGTGTCCGCTTGATATTGTTTTATTACTAATGTAGAAGGTAGAGATTTTAGTTCTAGGGTACCCAAACTCTGGAATGATCACAGTGCCAATAATAGAGAACTCCCTTTGGTCTTAACATCTAAATCAAGACTATTTACGTACAGCACACATTTGCTAGAGCTGCAGTTGAGGTTAATTCATACTGCGTTCTAATTAAAACATAATAATTGCTTTTGATTTGCTATTAGTCTTTCCTGTTTTCTTTCTATTTTCTCCTGAAGCAAAGCCGACTGAAAGGGTTCCATCAAATTATTAACAGTTAAGTAATTTTTTGAGTTGGGAGGCTACAACACATTCAAGAACTTTTGGCAGAAAAGAGAGATAGGGCAAAAATTGTTAAGATTGTCAGCATCAAGACCAGACTTTTTTAACAGTGAGGTTACAGAAATGATTTTAAAAGCAGCTGGCGCAAAGCCTTTGTTAGGGGATGTATTTATCACTGTTGTAACAGTCAGGATCATGGCATGAAGACAGGATTTAAGAAGCGTGGTGGGGATGTGGTCCAGTACACAAGGAGGCTTCCTGTTGTAGTACTTGGTCTGCCTCGTTCAGGCATTTATAATAATTTCAAATTATTTTCAAATTACATCTTTCCAAAAAAAAGGTTATCATATGCCTGTGGGATGACCCTTATCATAATGTGGCTGATCTAATGATTTAAAAAATGCCATGTATATAGGTATATTAATGCAAATATGTCATACTATTTCCCTGTTGATGTTTCAACCATATGATGTGTATTTATGTTCCTATTCACACTATATTACCTAATAAGAATGAACTGAATTGAGCAAAGTTGATTTTTTTCTGTTAATTTATTCATTTTTTTGTTTACTAAGTACACACAACTAATTTAAATTGGTATTCAAAAAAAGCAATTAAGATAGAAAAATACCATCTCTCATATATACTGTGGGCACTACAGCCTAAGGAACAGCAGAAGCAGAAAGTTAATATAAAAATATTTATTCAATGGCATAAATCCATAATTTAGTAATTCATTTTCAACACCTGCACCAACTAACTGTGAGCCCAGAGTTTTTACCAGGGTTAGAGGCAAATCAAACCTAGGAAAACTAACAAGAGCATCTTATTTAAACACTCAAAAATACCGGCAAATGTCACCAAAAACAGAAGCACCTAACATGCATGTAGGGCTAAACAAATATGAGGATTTTCATTTGGAGGACAAGATCATTTTTGCAGAGACTATTCAGAAGAAAACACTATTCAATTCATTCTTGTTGAAAAGAAAACAAAAAGAGAGATTACAACATTGATAGAATAGTCTCAAAGTTACTAACTAGGAGCCTATCATTTTCACCAGCGTTAGTAGCAAAGCCTGGGAGATGGCTGCCACAGGGCTGAATACCTAGGGTCCACCTGGTCATATTGTCATCTTGCGATAAGATATTCCATGTCCATTAGTTATTGTTGTTGAAGGTAAAAGCAATTTCTATTCAAGATCATCTTGCCCACAATTTTGTTTATTAAGAAGCAAATCAACTGAAATAATCATGAAGTTGTGCTTTTTCTTCTCAATAAATCTTGAAAGGAGAAGACTCACCACCAATCCCTTCAGGTTTGGTCTGCGCTTCAATGGCGAAGGCTCACTTGTGAAAAAGTCATTTTCAGCCAAATCCTCATCGGAATCATCTTCAACTGGTTCTTGGCCATTAGTCTTTGCATTTGGCTGACCAAACACCTGTGATATGACTGTTGGAGGGACATTTCTAGGTAAACTCTGAGGAATAGAAATAAATAAAAAATGATGTTATTTTAGTTTAGCTTTGTTTTTGTTTAATTATATTACAGCGTATCACCTCAATTCAGTTAGTCCGTTAAATCATGATATAGAAATATTAAAAACTGAGTAAAGGAAAAAAGAAAACACAAAGTGAGTGCAAAATATAATGCTGAAAAATACAGAAAAATCAAGCAATAAAGCATAAAATATGTGTGCTTATAAACTGTAGCTCCCAGCACTTACCAGTTTTGACCTCATAATGATGGGCAGTTAGCCAGGTTGTCCTCTTTCTTCAAAGAAAACGTAACTAGTAAAATGACTCAAATGGCCAGAGGGGTCCTCTAAGGTTCTAAACAACTTGGTTAGGAATTTTGTAAAAGACATAAATGTACTAAAGTATATGATTATTTCTTTCTGCCATCTACAAAACAGGTTTTCTGGAGTTAGTTTTGTACGTCCAGGAAAGTAAAATTAATAACCCTGGTGTGTTTCTGCCCTTGGGAATTCTGTTGGTATTTTACTTTTTGAGACCTTTAAAATTTTTATTTGAAGCCTCATTCCTCATGACCAATTAAAACACTGTTTACTTTATGCAAATTGAGAAAAGATCAGTTTAGAAACACCAAAAGTGCACACATCACAGCAAACAATTACATTCTCATTAATGAGAGTTAAGATTTTCCACTGAATATGCATAGCTTTCATTATTCTGTTCCTCTGAGACGCATCTGAGTCTGGGTAAATAAAGTTTCTAACAAACTTTTTTTTTGCTCTGAGCCTTGATAATACAGTTTTGGGTTTGCTGCTTTTCAAATCAAAGGGATTAGATTGTTCCTATGGATCTGTCTGAGTGATGATGTTGGATGTCACGGCTCACAGTACAGTCTGTGTGCTACTGTTGCCAAACAACACCCTGGTCAGAACCACCATCCACATCTGAACATGAAGTCCCTTGGCAAAATATGAAATGCCCCACCTGATCCAGACAGTTTGTGTCCTTCGACATGCGTCTAAGTTTACACTCCAAGTTGACAATTTTTGCCTCTTTCCTGACAATCTCAATATGTAGTTCATCACTTTTCTCTTCCAGCTCCCGGATCTGCTTGCGGTATTTGTCTTTATCAACCAGGCATTGGGAATATAGTGTCTGGGCATCGTCTCGAGAACGGAAGGCCTGTGGAGGAAGGAAAAACACAACAGTAATCTGTGTGCATGAACATGTATCTTTATAAAACGATCTCCATAATTACTGGGATGGTGAAGTCAGATTTGGTAGTTTTGCTGTATAATCTTGCAAATCTTTTCTGACATGGAAAGGTGAGCATGATGCAAAAATGTAATAGTTTATCTTTTATTTCTGTGTATTTCTTTACATACAGTGCATCCGGAAAGTATTCACAGCGCATCACTTTTTCCACATTTTGTTATGTTTCAGCCTTATTCCAAAATGGATTAAATTCATTTTTTTCCTCAGAATTCTACACACAACACCCCATAATGACAATATGAAAAAAGTTTACTTGAGGTTTTTGCAAATTTATGACAAATAAAAAAACTGAGAAATCCCATGTACATAAGTATTCACAGCCTTTGTTCAATACTTTGTCGATGCACCTTTGGCAGCAATTACAACCTCAAGTCTTTTTGAATATGATGCCACAAGCTTGGCACACCTATCCTTGGCCAGTTTCATCCATTCCTCTTTGCAGCACCTCTGAAGCTCCATCAGGTTGGATGGGAAGCGTCGGTGCACAGCCATTTTAAGATCTCTCCAGAGATGTTCAATCGGATTCAAGTCTGGGCTCTGGCTGGGCCACTCAAGGACATTCACAGAGTTGTCCTGAAGCCACTCCTTTGATATCTTGGCTGTGTGCTTAGGGTCGTTGTCCTGCTGAAAGATGAACCGTCGCCCCAGTCTGAGGTCAAGAGCGCTCTGGAGCAGGTTTTCATCCAGGATGTCCTTGTACATTGCTGCAGTCATCTTTCCCTTTATCCTGACTAGTTTCCCAGTCCCTGCCGCTGAAAAACATCCCCACAGCATGATGCTGCCACCACCATGCTTCACTGTAGGGATGGTATTGGTCTGGTGATGAGCGGTGCCTGGTTTCCTCCAAACGTGACGCCTGGCATTCACACCAAAGAGTTCAATCTTTGTCTCATCAGACCAGAGAATTTTCTTTCTCATGGTCTGAGAGTCCTTCAGGTGCCTTTTGGCAAACTCCAGGCGGGCTGCCATGTGCCTTTTACTAAGGAGTGGCTTCCGTCTGGCCACTCTACCATACAGGCCTGATTGGAGGATTGCTGCAGAGATGGTTGTCCTTCTGGAAGGTTCTCCTCTCTCCACAGAGGATCTCTGGAGCTCTGACAGAGTGACCATCGGGTTCTTGGTCACCTCCCTCACTAAGGCCTTTCTCCCCCGATTGCTCAGTTTAGATGGCCGGCCAGCTCTAGGAAGAGTCCTGGTGGTTTCGAACCTCTTCCACTTACGGATGATGGAGGCCACTGTGCTCATTGGGACCTTCAAAGGAGCAGAAATGTTTCTGTAACCTTCCCCAGATTTGTGCCTTGAGACAATCCTGTCTCGGAGGTCTACAGACAATTCCTTTGACCTCATGCTTGGTTTGTGCTCTGACATGAACTGTCAACTGTGGGACCTTATATAGACAGGTGTGTGCCTTTCCAAATCCTGTCCAATCAACTGAATGTACCACAGGTGGACTCCAATTAAGCTGCAGAAACATCTCAAGAATGATCAGGGGGAACAGGATGCACCTGAGCTCAATTTTGAGCTTCATGGCAAAGGCTGTGAATACTTATGTACATGTGCTTTCTCAATTTTTTTATTTTTAATAAATTTACAAACATCTCAAGTAACCGTTTTTCACGTTGTCATTATGGGGTGTTGTGTGTAGAATTCTGAGGAAAAAAAATGAATTTAATCCATTTTGGAATAAGGCTGTAACATAACAGAATGTGGAAAAAGTGATGCGCTGTGAATACTTTCCGGATGCACTGTATGTGCTTCAGTATTCTAAAATAATACATATGAGACAAAGATACACCAAGGTGAAACTTTGCTGGAATATGATATAAAGAAGACATTTCTTCTTTTTTAAAACATGGTAGAGATCATGTATGCATGACCACCTCTGGGATTGGCTTATTCATCATTTCTGACAATGCACAAAAACAACTGAAACTTAACAATCTCTAACCTGCTTAATCTAATTCAGGATCATAGCACTGAAACCATGACATAGTGTCAGGTCATCACCCATCAACACGAGTGAAAGAATTGTGGTAATGACTCTAAACGGCGTTTCATTATGTAAGACAATGATCTAAAACAAATAGTTTATCAGGTAAGAATCCAAGTTCAGTTCACTATTACTTGCTAACTGTGTACTTGTAATCAGTCAAACTGTATGCACTAGTATTTGTTTTTTTAAGTCCCCTTGAATAAAGACATCTGATATAATAATTACAATAATAATAATAATAATAACCATAAAGAAGAGAAAGGAAGACATTCTTTGTCTGCATTGACGTGCTATTTGAGTTTTCAGAGATATGATCTGCATATTCTTTGTAAGGTTCAGGATATGCATAACAGATAACAGCAAGCTCACCATTCAAGACTTGCTTTTGTTTTGTTCACAAAAATGGAGTGCAAACAAAGTTAATAAAAAATATTGCATTGCTCCAAATAAGATGTAAGGCGGAGCTGTTTCTCCATCCATTATCCAACCTGCTATATCTTAACTACAGGGTCATGGGAGCCAATCCTAGGGCACAAGGCAGCAAATAAACCCCGGGCAGGGCACCAGTCCACCGCAGGGCACACACACACCAAGCACACACTAGGAACAATTTAGAATCGGCAATGCACCTAACCTGCATGTCTTTGGACACGGGGAGAACATGCAAACTCCACGCAGGGAGGACCCGGGAAGCGCACCCGGGTCTCCTAACTGCGAGGCAGCAGCGCTACCCACTGCACCACTGTGTCGCCCGGAGCTATTTATGTATTTTATATTTTGAAAGCTCATGGTTAGATTACAATGCACTGATAATAGATAGTAATATTATTTTACAATTTTTGCAGTCCCTTCACATTAGCTCACATCCCAATTGGAAGCTTTTATTTCCAATAACTCTCACAGCATATGAACACAGTATTTAGACTGGCCAAGTCAATCTCCTAGTTTCCATCTAGTTGAGTATACACTGAAGCAACACCCCACCCATAACAAACAACAACTGAAAATGACTGCAGAAATGGAAATCCGAAAAAACAAGAATTTTGTGATGTTGGCAGGTCACAGGCTTTATGAGGTTACTGCTTATAAAGGATCAGCTAGCAGATCAAACTGTAAAAGATGAACTTGTCCTAATATAGTATGACTGTTCACCTAAAATGTGGAGATAGAAAACAAAGACTGTTTTTATTCTAAAATGTTAAAGCAGATACATGCAGACGTAATCAAAAACTGGCAGAATGTTGTCGTGGCCAAGTGATTGGGATTTTAACAGGTGGTTGAAGGTTTAAACCCCACCACTGACTCCCTGTATAACCCAGAGTGAAATTCTTACTTCACTGACTCAATTATAAAAGACACATTCCCCATCTCTAAACATTTATAGCTTCTTTCCAGGCATTTCTGTGTGCAAGGCATTAACTTAATTTGGAAACTAGTAAACCCGTTGGCACACTAATGAGCACAGTCGTATGCATTTGCAACTGCAATTTAACTTAAAACTCTGTTTTGGTTAAGTGGGAGGAAAATTAAGACTGTGTCCCACTCCAAGGAGCAGTAGCAATGTTTGTGAAACTAGTACTCCTGATGACGTTTTGTAGTTTTCTGATACTCATGCTAAGGCTTCCCCACATATATAATAATAATAATAATATCAATAAAAATAAT
Source organism: Erpetoichthys calabaricus (assembly GCF_900747795.2). NCBI lineage: Eukaryota > Metazoa > Chordata > Cladistia > Polypteriformes > Polypteridae > Erpetoichthys > Erpetoichthys calabaricus. The sequence continues at coordinate 166,110,787 of NC_041404.2, read as the reverse complement.
ATTCAAATGTAGTTGGAGAAGAAGAAGAAAGAAAACATAATAAGGTAGGATATTGTGCTAAGCTGCAAGGTATTGTTGCTACTGTAATGAGTATCGAGACGGAAAGACTGACTTACACTTCGAATGAAAGTTAAGCCAGCTAAAGTGCATGTTTATTTAACAATGAATGATCCACAGATGAACTTGCAGAAGAATTACTTTGCACTGTTATGGCCATGAGAAAACGCCTCATAAAGTAACAGTTACTGAAACTTTCCACGGCTATTCCTGCTCTGTTTCTGAAGTCACGTTCTCTCTTCCAGTGTTTCTGATCATCCTCCAGAGTCACTTGCCATATCACTCTCCATGATCCCCCCAAATTTTCTGTAAGGCTCTATTAATCCAATGCCACGGAAGTCTCCACCTGCCTTCTTGAACCTTCTTGGTCTTGTAAAGTGTAAAGTGAATGTTCCAGAGTTTTGAAGAAAGCACTGCACAGTGTACCTGTGTGACATTTCGCGGTCAATCACTCATCCTGATCTGCTTATCCTCAAGTTAATATAATGACTACTTCAGTATAGCTTGCATCCATGACCACATGTGTGGTGATAACTGTGTGCTGATAAAAATTGGGGCAATGATCTGTATGTGCATGTTGATTGGCATTAATGCAGCTTTCTCTAACATTACCTCATGTGGTGTATTGTGAAAATGTATAAATCTGTGTATTACCTCATGCATCGTTAAGGACATTCAAAATTTAGTACAAAATTAAAAAAAAAACTTGTTTGTGACATACTCAAATCATCACTATTGCAAAGCTGTATTTTCTGCCTCCAAAAATATAATATTATGAACACTTTCATTTAATTTGTCAGCGCATAGCTTCTCTGTGCCGATAGAGTGACCATGTAACATACAAGATTTTTTTACAAATATTATTCCATCTTTGTCAAATTGGTATCTTTTTATACCATAGGCCCCTGTTGTCCAATGTTTTCAAAACATTTAGCCTTCCCTGGAGTTTACATCTTCTGACAGCTAACAAGTATTCCTTAATCCTGGTGAAGTTAGGAGTAGTTTCCTAAATTAGGAAAAGTGATAAAATGCTTTTACTTCTGCTCCCAAGAGTAGGGCCAAATTGGTGATTTTTGAGTGAGTTAGGTCCATTTTTCTATTCTGAGACATTTGAAAAATATGAGCACTGATCTTTACTTCCATGCCAGCAATGGAAAGAGATGTGCTAATACAACAAAATATTGAAAGACTGCATTGTGCAAGTATTTTTTTAATACAAGTCATAGTGTTATAGTGTTTTCTGCTGCTGTTTACAGCATCCAACACGACTCTTTGAAAAATCCTCCACATACAGCTGGTTGAGAGTTTCTTAGGTGGACCAGACACTTTAAGGTGTTCTGCTTCAAACAAATTTACATCTAAGCTTTTTCTCATTTCTTCGAAAAATCAATTTTTAGCCATTCTGCTAGGTATTTTCTCCAGTGTTTCCTGTTATTTACTTTTAACAAGATCCATTTTTTGAGAGCTGACCTCAAATTCTTCTCTATTATCCTCTGATGTATTGTTAAACTCATAGCAATACTCCAACCACCATCCTTTAGAGCCGGGGTGAGGTTCTTCTGCTCAAAGGCAGTTTTTGTTTTTTGTCAAAAATGACTTCTGGCAATGCAGCAAAATAACTCCAACTCTGACACTTTCACACTGAACAAATTGTTCCAAATGTTCTCTTGCAAACTTTTACTTGTGCAATTATGTTGCTTTATGAGAGAAAAGAACACCTCTACCACGAGCTGAAATGTAGACCAATTTTGTATCACTAAAGGTCTTTTCTATAACGAATACACTTCACACAAAACATAACTTATCAAAAAAGAGATGCAGATGAATTAAAACCTTTGACCAGGTCACACTGGGTTGGTTTTGGACCAGCGTCAAAGTGTTTCTAAATGCAAATGCAGTGTGTATAAAATGTCACATCCAGCTTGATGATGTTCTGAACTGGCCACAGTAGTCCAGCATCAACAAACAGAGGGATGGAGTGGCAGACATCAGAGACAGCAAAGCAATGTGCCACACCAAAGATAAGATTAATGACATCCTGACACTGATCAGCAGTGTGACAGAGGAGCTGAATGTGATGACTCCTCTTCATGACCAAATCAGGTAAAAAACACAGGGTGCCCCCTGGAGTCTAGAATGATACTGAAAGCAAAACATGGCTGATTCTTAAGGCACATTCAAATGCAGATATGTTGCAAGATAACACTTAGCACTTATAGTACAAATATGTAGCAAATGAATGACTTATGAATTAAAGGGCTATACTGTTCATAATTGAAAATTCAAAGTGTTTAGCATGTAAACTGATTAGGATCACAATATCTAGAAAAGACTTATGATTTAATATTTGAACCTGAAATGTAAAACAAATATGAATGTATATACAGTGTATATATATATATATATATATATATATATATATATATATATATATTATATATGTATACAGTATATACAGTATATTATGTATATATATATATATATATATATATATATATATATATATATATATATATATATATATATATATATATATATATATATAAGCAATTATTACTTATAAACCAGAATGTTTGTTCAGGAGAAAAGATAAACATAAAAGTGATGAAAATGTTTCCACACAATTTAATATTTATCTTCAACTAATACTAAGCAGTGTTACAAATTGATGCACCAGTAATAAAAGTCAGAAATCAATATCTAAAAATTAAAAACAAAATCAAGAAACACAACATGGATGTAATTACTTTTGCTGAATGTGAAATATATTTCAAATTAGTTCTGGGTAATTGAGATATTGAAAATTTTTATGTAAAGGAATGCACTGCATAAAGATCAGTTGAGGTTTTAAAAATCATTGTAACATACTGATTAATATAATATATCGCTCAACTCAGTTAAACTTATTTTCATACAACTCACTTCCATTTACAAACTCAGAATGCACTACACATTTATGAATAAGTTGCACTTCAAATAAAAGACACCATTAAACATTTTCTCATGTATGCAGAAGGATACCCCTAAATAGTTTTGTAAATTTGGTACTTCATGTGGTTGACATGATGGTTAGAGCTACAATCAAGTCTTGGAGGGCAGAGTTTGCACATTTTCTCCATACCTGCATGGACCTTTCTCCTGGAGCTCTGGTACTTTTATAAAAGGTGACTCTGTGTTACTGTGTACATGACTGCATGATTTAGCCCTGTATGAATAGTGCCCAGGCTTAGTTCCTGCTTTGTGCCTAAAGATGCCAAAACAGGTTATTCCTGGCTCTGTACAATTTTGAAATTTGTTTATGTGGCATCAGCATACAGATAGCTGGACAAAGGATTGGACTATTAATTAATAAGTGCAACCCAGGTTGTTTTTTGACCTTGTATGGTTTCCTTTCTTTTATTTCCTATAATATAAATGTTCTACACAGAGCATGCTCAATTAGGTAAGGTACAAATCCTGCCTATAAGACATTTTGTTCAGTTGCTCTCTTCACTGTGCCATGATTTTGGTCAAACAAATTATTGGTACATGGAGGTAATATATTCATACATTGCTATAAAAATAACATTTGTGCTCACAGACTTGCTTATTTAAGACAAAGTGCGTCACTTTTATTGTTTGAGTCACATTTCACTTAGGGTGAACTATATTTGTACTATTTCTATCAACAAGAAGGTAAATTTGGGATGGCATTGTCTCACTAGTCATAAATCCTGCGCCATACCAGTATAGTGTGACCCTTTTGAACGGTGTGTTGGTAGAAGATAAAAGTCACACACAGAAAAGCAAAAGATGATTAAGAAGAGACATGACTGAAGTGTTTAAAATTAGGAAGGGAATTAGTCCAGTGGATCAAGATTGTTATTTTAATTGTTCATCAAGAACATTGGGACACAGTTGGAAACTTGCTAAGGGTAAATTTCGCATACACATTAGGAAGTTTTTCTTTACACAGAGAACCATAGACACATGACATACCAAGTAGTGTGGTAGAGAGTAGGACTTTAGGGACTTTCAAAACTCAGCTTGATGCCATTCTAGAAGAATTAAGTGGTTAAGACGAGCAAGCTTTGTTGGGATGAATGGCCTGTTGTTCTCTCCTAGATTGTTCTAATGTTCTAAAAAAAGGCTGATTACAAATCAAATTTTAATTTGGTCATAAACTCATAATATTTATGATTACATACCTTAGAAAATACGTCATATTTAACTAAATAAATTAAAGATAGAATTTCTATTAATGACATTACCACTTAAAAAGCCCGCTGCACAAGAATACAATACTATTACTACAAATCATAAAACTGCTTGCTACAAAGACAAAAAACAAACTGTTCAACATAATAACACTACACAGAAATACACATATAATATACAGTATATTTATACTGCCATAATATTAGATTCCATCTGTCATACACCCTCTTGTCAATATGGACACAAGCAAATAACGCCAATTGTGAGTGAATACTGTGATGATACCTCCCAACTGTTGACAAACTGTCTCATACGTTAATTTCCCTCTCAAACTGAACACACTCTTATGCAGTACAGACTTTGCCCTCCATGTCTTTCTGTCGTGTCACTCTTCTCATCAATATACCTCCAATGTCTGGTCTCCTTGTAGGTTCCCACAAGCAGGCTTTGCTGTACCTTCACTGGTTTGTTAACTGTTCCTTACTAAAACTAGACGATGCTTCTCAGTTTTCACTCCGAAGCGGTGGAATGAGTTGCCTATGATCATACAATCCACTCCCAGAGTAATAGAGGTTAGGTACCTCCAGGAGAGACACCTTTTCCAAAGCATTCTGGGACTAGTTGACTTTCTTCCTCTCTGCTCTCCTGGTAAATATCTGCATTTGTACTGATATTATTATAACAATGATACTGATTGAGTCTAGTTTTATATCTAGTATGGAGACTGCCTGCTGTATTACAATTCTTGTGCTAATATTTGAATTTTTGTAGTCTGTTATGCGTTAACTTTGTACTTTACAAGTAAATAATATGGTTTTCTTCAGTAAGTCACCTAGAATAAAGGCACCTCCTAAATAAAACTACTACAAATAATAATAATAATGGCTCATGCCAGAAGATGAATTAAACTCAATCCAGTGATTTAACTCTGCATAACTATTCTTTCCCATTCTGAACACGCCATTTCCAAAGCAGATGTCCAGAGGAGTAGTGCTACAAGGGATGCCAGACTTTCACAGAACACGTTCATACACACATCCACGATGGGTAAGTGTCTTTAAGATTTGTGAAGGAAAAAATGTGCCGATGTACAAAGCCCACATTGACACATCCAGGTCAAAATCTACACCCAGGACTCTGGAGCTGTTTGGTGGTTTGCCAGCGTGGGGTCAACGGGTTCATTACATTAGCTTTGTTTAGTCTTTTAGATGTTAAGGTACAAGTTTTTATTCAAATTGATATAAGATTACACAGCGGTGGGCTGGTGCCCTGCCCGGGGTTTGTTTCCTGCCTTGCGCCCTGTTTTGGCTGGGATTGGCTCCAGCAGACCCCTGTGACCCTGTAGATAGGATATAGCGGGTTGGATAATGGATGGATGGATAAGATTACAAACTTTTCAACATTTAAAAAAAATATTTTTTTAGGTGTGAAGTCATGACCATTATCTTGCAGTGACATTGATGGCATATCCAATTTAACTTTAGGCAAAGAATAAAGCATTTTAAAACTTTAATGCCATGTTGTATTTAAGTCACGAGCTTGAAACAGATTTTAATATTTAAGTAAAAATTGCAGTTTAATATACAGCATTTCTTTTAACAACCCTACAATGCTACAAAATGTGCAAGCCTGCAATTATGATTGTCCCAGATTCAAGGCCTTGTTAATTTAACATTAGATTGCAATCTCATAAAGCCAATGTGCTAAATAAAAAAGAAAAAAAAAAACAAAAACTGCAGTACACTTTCTGCAATCTTTGTAAAAAATCTTTAAGTACTGTATTTAAATAAATAGCTTGGGTTTGTTCTTGCATCTGGTCAGCCTTTCCATTTATTGGCAGTTCTAATTTTCTTCAAACAATAAATGAATACGCGACATGTGGGTATTTGGCATTCTAAATGAAAAAGCATTTTAGCTTAAACTGGCAAGCTTCCTTACTTCTGTTTTTTCAGAATTCAAACCTAAAGCTTCATTTAAAGTCCATTAATAGTTTGGATTTTGGTTTTGACTTTCACATAGTTGATGTATTTAATCTGATTGCACCACAGGTAACTTATTATTGGAGTTCATTGGGAACTTTACAGCTACTGAAGCAGTCGGTAAGAGAAGAGTAAAGCAATAAAGAAAATGTGTTTAGACTGTAGTGAAAGCAGTTGTACATTTCGGAACATTTTTTCATATTGCTAAGCACAATAGAAGAGCAATTCACAGTACAACATTCCATCCCACATCTCTTTCTTACCTGGTCACGTTCTTTTTCAACCTCTTCCAATTGTATCATGATGGTATTCATGCGGTTTTTGTACATTTCACAGTCTTTTACCAAGGTTGAACATTTCAGCTCCAGATCTTCCTTTTCTTCCAAATACTGTGGAAAATTTAGTAAGGTAACATTAGTAATTCTGTATTTCAGAACATCAGTTAGTCAATCAGTCTTTTATACTGTGTAACACCTTTTCACCACCAATGGCACAAGGCACCACCTGACAACCAAGCTAAAGCACATCTGTGTTGTCTTTTCTGATGATTGTAATTCTATCCCATTATTATTATTATTAATTAATTATTATTAGAGCCGACTATACTTCCTTAGAAGGCTGGCGTCCTTCAACATATGCAATAAGATGCTGCAGATGTTCTATCAGTCGGTTGTGGTGAGCGCCCTCTTCTACGCAGTGGTGTGCTGGGGAAGCAGCATAAAGAAGAGGGACGCCTCACGCCTGGACAAACAGGTGAGGAAGGCAGGCTCTATTGTAGGCACGGAGCTGGACAGTTTGACATCCATGGCAGAGTGACGGGCGCTCAGCAGGCTCCTGTCAATCATGGAGAATCCACTGCATCCACTGAACAGTATCATCTCCAGACAGAGGAGCAGCTTCAGCAACAGACTGCTGTCAATGTCCTGCTCCACTGACAGACTGAGGAGGTCGTTCCTCCCCCACACTATGTGACTCTTCAATTCCACCCAGTGGGGGGGGGGGTAAACGTTAACATTACACAAAGTTATTGTCTGTCTGTATACCTGCATTGTTATTACTCTTTAATTTAATATTGTTCTTTATCAGTATGCTGCTGCTGGAGTATGTGAATTTCCCCTTGGGATTAATAAAGTATCTATCTATCTATCTATCTATCTATCTATCTATCTATCTATCTATCTATCTATCTATCTATCTATCTATCTATCTATCTATCTATCTATCTATCTATCTATCTATCTATCTATCTATCTATCTATCTATCTATCTATCTATCTATCTTATTTGCTGTGTATCCTTTTTTTCAGGAGCTTAAATAGTTTTTATATAGAAACACTTGTTCCTAAAACAAGCCAAACTGCATAAAGGCCTACTGTAGCAGAGTGAAGTGTGTGTGAATAAACTGAAGCTATACATATACCCCAAAACAGGCACCCCCTACCCTGCCCCACCCTTAACCAAGTGTTCTGATAAAGTGACAAGTCACACCACTGCTCCTTGTCACCTAAGAGCAGAAATAATGGTAGATGAAGCATAGGCTGGTACAAATCAATGTATTTTGGCAGTTTTGCTCAAAGAATTATATACAGACTGCTTTTCTTTTCCACTCACTTTAATGTGTCATACAGGTAATGTCTGCCAGACACCACCTCATGTCCCCTAAACCTTTACACACTGGCTGCCATTGAACACAACTCCTACTTACTAATGCAGTTCTGCAGCTGTCAGCTGAAGCTTATAGACTTTATTATTTAAACAGGCTCTTGATATTGTGTCAGAATTCAGATAATGAGTTACTCCTGTTCTTGTTTCATGTGTCATGCTGTTTTTCTGAATCACGTATTTGTAATCTAACTTTTATTTCAATGCTTTTGATGTATGTTTTTGCCCTTTTGGTTGCATCAGGTTCTGCAGGTATGTGTAAATGTTTATACATGGTTATTGGTTCGTTGTACTTTTTATTTATGGTGCCATTGTTTTTTTTAACTGCCACTTATTTATCCAATGTCACTCTTCTATGTTAACATAAATCATTTTGATTTCACTTCCTAGGATGCAGTGACATTATTAATTAATCAGATATATGGACACAAAATGGAAACATAATTCTAGAACATGTAGAAGTTGAACAGTTGGGCAAACAATTATATTTGGGCAAAGGAGAGTTGGCTCAGGGGCCTGTAATTCTTCAACTAAGCTGTACTTAATCATTTCTTTTTGTTAATAGCCTTTCTTTTAATGCTTAGGTAAAGATCTGACAAGAAGTTGCTGTAGTCTTCCTTGTTAACGTAACATGAACTCAAGTACGTCATCAATTGATACATTTGCCATTGTACCAGTGGGTGGTGTCATCACTGCCATTTTATAAAAGGGCAAGCTTTGCATATGGAACTCAACTGAACTTTTCCAAATGAAATAACAAATTTTGACTTTGAGTCTTGTATTGCCTGTTAAATCACAAAGAAATATTTTCCAGGTCAAGTTCTCCAACTCCTGCCTGTCTTTGTTACAAATGTGCCTAGTAAATCAACAAATAAATAACTCCTTCAACACAACAATAGACTCTTCAATGTAATGCTCTGTCTGGACATGACAATTATGTCTTTTTGACTGTCTTTGACTGTATTCTCTCCTGTCGCCATTGACTACTGACCTCTGCGCTTCACCATGTCTCCTTATTCTAAGGCTGCTAGATTCACAAATTTGTTGGCCTTCTTTAATGATGTTGCAAGTCACCTTAATGACCGGAACAATTTTAATCTTTTAAACATGTAAATGAAAGGTTTATTTTTTATAATCTGAGTGAAACAGAGCAATGGGTCTCAAGATCAGTCCCAGCTATGGCTGCATGCTTTCACCCCAGCCATTTTTACAATCATTCTTACTCTTAAATAGTCTCATTATTTAGTAATCAGGTTCTACAAATGTTTGTTAAGAAATTCATAAATATTTGTATTTTTTGCCATACTTTAAATGCTTATATTCCTTCCCATTTTAATTTTAATGTATCCTTTTCTGTTGAATTTACTACCATAAATGCATCCAAATGCTGAATGAACAGTGCACACATTAGATAGATAGATAGATAGATAGATAGATAGATAGATAGATAGATAGATAGATAGATAGATAGATAGATAGATAGATAGATAGATAGATAGATAGATAGATAGATAGATAGATAGATACTTTATTAATCCCCAAGGGGAAATTCACCTCACATTCACATTTACATTTGCACATTAGTGTAAACAGCATTAGATGTTAAAGGGTAGCAATTACTTCTCTGCCATTTTCACTTACCTGCTCACTAAGGATGTATTTTCCAAATGAACAGGCAAGTGAATATGGCACTGAAGCATTTGCCCGCCTTTAGCATTCTGTGTTATTGACATTTGAATACAATTAATGGAGCAAACTCAATAGAAAAGAATTACATTAAAAAAATAACACACCACCATGGTATTAAAAGTTTTGATCACAACAGAATTTTTTCAGAGTTTCTTAAAATAACAGAATAAACAAGGTAAGCTTACTAAACTGAGATTAATTATAAGTAAAAATGGAGCACTGATTATGAAAATAAACAAAACAAAAATCCACAGCCATGAAAGGGCTAACAGGAGTGAACTTGGAAACCACTGAGACAAAAAAATCAAAGGGGCAAGACAGGAAGGAACATCAGGGGTGAGCTTGGGTTGATATACAGAAATTTTAGAAATCAGTAGCCAGGTTAAAGAGGAAGGATGTGCTCCTAGTCAAAACAAATAAAGAGTCAATGCCAAATGTCCAAAAATCTTAAAACCAAACCGCCAGATAAACTAAAGAAAAAAAAAAAAAAAGTTTGTACTTTGAATCAAAGTTGAGTCGATTGCAGAGCAAGTGGTTTGGCTTAAGTTAATTGGCTGCCAAAACAACATGAGCAGACACTTGTGCTGTCACACTGTATGTACACTCTTTAAAATAACGAGATGTCATGGGGAAACCATTTTTGGTTCCCTAAAGATCCATCCACATGAAGGTTCCAGAAAGAACCTCTATTTAGAGTGTAGCGGGCTCCACACAGTAAATAACCATGACTGTGAAATACCAGTAAGTCATAATTTTAAAAGGACTGCCGCTGCACACAACAACACAGGCCAAGTCCAGGTTTTACTAATCCTGTTTGTGTCCTGCCAAGTAGCCTACCATACATCAAAGCTTTCATTTTTTTCTCTCTACATATTAAGACTTTTTCAAAGCACAAAGAACCAACTTCATATACAAAGAACCCTTCCCAAAATGAAGTGGTGCTTTACTAAGCAACAACTCTGAAAGGAACCATACAATGCAGTAAATTGCCATTAAAGAACCATTACATTTAAGAGTGTACATAAACAAAACAAAATCTCTGGCAAAATGAACCAGCATCATAGCAATCAAATATTAAGATGGTAGGACCTGTTGATGTCACTCGCATCAGATTAATGTTCCAAAAATACAAAACACAAAAAGAACAAAACAGTATTTACAGTGGAAATGTGAAACCCACAAACTTCAATGCCCACAAAACTGGATTAAATGTGGGTAAATGAAGGGGAGATGAAGATCCTATTGTGCAATGTACTGTAACACTGACTGGCAATTTTCTTGCATTTTTTGCTTTCTAGATGTTGAAAGTCATTAGTTTCTGTTTAAATTTAATAGAAATAGAAGAGAATTGTGCCTGATTATACTATTATAAGCTGTGACCCCAGAGACCCTGAAATGAGATGCTTGAAGTGGGACCGTACTCACTAGTATGCAGTACTGGAACCTCTTTCAATTTTTATCTAAAGTACTGTCAATGTTCCTTAGCATAATGGTGCATACACAACTCTTTGATGAAACAAATGTTATTGTATCGCAGCGCTCGAAGTTTCATGAGGGCCCCCTCGAATGCTAGTGTATTGCTATAAATAGAGAACTCCTGTAATTTGATTCCTCTTCATAGAGTATCACACTATATGTCAAATAGCTAAGCCTGTAAAACACCTGAAAACCAGTTCAACCTTCCCCATTGAAATACTGAGTGCTCTCTACTAGTGTTAAGAACAGAAAAATATTCAAAGTGATTTACTACACCCCCGTGATGTGTACCTTTCTAAGGGTGAATATGACCAGAAGTGCAACATATATGCAAATAATCCTCATTCATTGACAGCATAACTTTCAAATAGCGGGTTAAATTTGGGTTTGACAGATTACTGCAGAAATAAACAATCAGTATTACTTCTTGTATGTTTTGGTATGTATTCATATTTTGGACTTATGTGTTTTAAGGTACCATAACTATGCTAGGTATAAAGGAAAAGGTGCTTCTTTTTGTTTTATCTGGCATTCTAATAGTACTAAGACTTGTTCGACTGATAACGAAAAAATAAATCTTATCCTCCTATACGCACTACATATTCCAATTTACAAAACTAGAATAATGATCCTTTTTTCCATTCTACTCTTTATACCAAAGAAAACATAAGACAACCCTTGGGAAATCCACGAGTGTATTTTCTGCCTTGGTCTGGGTGTGAAGTTTCCTCAGTTTCTGAATAAAGCGTAGGTTTCCAGCTGCTTATTTTAATAAGCAGACCAGCACAAATAAGACAAAATCTTGCTTCTTGGTACTTTCTCCAAATCCCAGGAAGCTGCCTTTATAATGCTGCAAATGGGTACATTTATTTCTTCATTTTAACGCTTTTCCGATCTAAGTAGCGCTTCCCACCTGCTTGCAATGATCTTATTTTAATGTTGAAGCCTGTGGAAACCACAAGATGCATATCTCAGATATTTTGCAGGCTGTGGGACTAGAAAATGACTTGCGAGGATGTCTGCAAAGTCAAACGAAACCTCATTAATATTGCACAGTTCCTTGTTGCACAGCAGAGTACCCCCCGAACCTTTCCAGTTCTCACTCACAAAGTCACACACTCACACACCCCTCTTTAACACGCACCACATGTGCTCCTCCCATCCTCTCTTCATGCACTTTGTGAAATCAAGAAACCCAATGGCTCTAAAAACTTGCTCACTTTGTCCCTCAGCTCTTCTGCCTGTCGGACCTCCTCGTGTAAATTATACAGTCGGTTCACAAGCTCCTGGCGGTCTTCTAGAGCCTCTTGACGGTCATGTTCCAGGATATCCAGGATGGCTTTCTCAGATTCTGGAAGGATCTGTTTTCCAGGCTGCAGAGAATTTATACAAAACATATAAAAATACAAAAAAACACATAGATACATACATATTGTGAATTCTCTTTAAAACACTCTTCAGACTGCATATACTAGCATTTCAAACAATCCAGCTATCCAGTTTCTGAGACCATTTACTCCATTTGAGGCTCAGAGAAGCCAATCCAGGACGAGATGCCAGTCCATCACAGACGTGCACATGCTTACACAGAGACAATTTAAAGTCACCAATTAACCTAACATGTAAGAAACGGGAGAAAAACCACTGAATCAGCATGGTTTGCTGTGATAATCCTGTTATGTGTGAAGCAGCATTGCTAACCACTGTGCCACCATGCTGTTCTCACTGAAATAAGGCTAAATAAATCCCTGTTTGAAAATAAAAATGACTGCCAGAATAATACAAGGTGACAAAACAGAAGCAGAAACAGGAAATAAATACAAAATGGAATTGTCATGCTAGATGTCGGTGGACTGATTTTCATTTTATTGAATGTATCTGCTAAATCACTTCAATTGGCTTTGATTGCAGCTGAATGAACAGGCTTAAGATTCCATGTTATTCTCACTCTCGGATGGAGATCAGAAGCTAAAGCAGCTAGCTGTTTCTATAATAGCAGCTAGCCATTTATCTAAATGAGAAAAGCTATTTTCCTGTTTTCATATATGCTCACCTAGTCTAGCAGATGGAGAATAAACAGAGGGGCAAAATGGCATTTTTTTTATTGTAAAGAAGTGCATATTTACGAATAGCTTACATAAATACAGTGAAAAAAAAGATAAAAAATAAAGTATGGGACCATGTTGTCACTGTAACAGAACAAGCAGCTGGGGCAGTGATTTGGAGACCTGGTCCTTTAAGGGTAACTAGGGGCTTTCAGAGCAAATGTAGGGGCTGTCCTGACCTCCGAACTGATTACAGAGCTTGTGGAAATCACATTGGGATGAGGTTTAAAACCACCTCACAGTCCAATGCCCACTGAGTCTGAAGTTGGGCTGACTGTTGGAACAGCCAGGATGTCAGAACTGACAAAAAGAGAGAATGAGTGAGAGAGAGACAGGGGGAGACCAAGGAGACGAAAATGAAAAGGCTTCTGTGTTGTACTGTGCTTAGTAAGTAGAGAGAGGTTCTCCATGTCTCCATGTGTATTCTACATGTGCTTATCAAACCATTATGTTATTTATTTTTAAAAAATTTGCTCATTTTTGTGCTTCTTGGTATATTGGGCTATCAGTTAAACCAGTAAGTGTGATGGACCAGATCATCTTCTATTACTGGTAAATGTGTTTAGAGTACTAATATATTTTGCAGATTTGTTTTTCTTTCTGATAATTCAGTATGCCTTTTGTTTTTGTGCACATCAGATATCCATAATAGTTGCTCAAGGTCCAACTACTTAGAAATAGACAGGCACTTGTTTCATGCAACTCTGAACTGGATAGGCCAGGGTTAGGCAATGTCGGTCCTGGTGAGCCGCAGTGGCTACAGGTTTTATTTCCAACCCAATTGCTTAATTAGAAACCAATCATTGCCAATCTCAGACCTTATTTAATTTTATGGCTTGTTAGTCTGTGCAATGTAAGGCTTTTATATCGTAGATTTTTTTCCTTTCCAAGGATATCATCCAAATGATTTGAAGCCTAAAACAGATCATTTTCAGTCTGTCACATTTTTCTATTAAGTGTTTTATTAAATCAAACAGTGCATGATGAACACACACAGATGTAATTGGAAAAAAGCTAGCTGGAGAACTGCTGGCTGCTTTGTCTTTTACATCTTATTGCTAATAAGGAGCAATTAAAACACTGAATGCAGCAGTTTAAGATTGAAATAAGCAACTAAGGTTGGAGAACCTTAACAAGCGAGACCACTAAAATGAAGCATCAAAATGTCACTTAAGCAATATGTGCTTCATCAGCAATAATTGAGTTCTCGTTAAGGAACTGGGTTGGAACAAAAACCTGCACATACTGTGGCACTCCAGGACCGACGTTGCCTACCCCTGGGATAGGCTAATAGATGGCTGTTCCAGTCCTGTGCCAATTGTCATCGTGTTGTGCTTTGTTCTCCGAATAGTGAGCTCACTATATGGATTATGCAATATACAGTACATAACTGGTGAGATAGATAGATAGATAGATAGATAGATAGATAGATAGATAGATAGATAGATAGATAGATAGATAGATAGATAGATAGATAGATAGATAGATAGAAAGTGTGGAGGACGGTCAGGGTCCATGCCTGGCCAGGACGTCCCTTCTACTTATATTCCGGGGGAGCAGCCATGGACTCCTCAATACCTCCCCCGGGACGCTTGGTGGCAGCCTCCCTGGTTGATGATGCCTCAGTTTCCCACAGGGTTTCATGGGAGATGGAGTTCTTCCCAAACCTGTGGGGACCTGGGATGGCCGCCAGGGGGCGAGGTGGAGATAGTTAAGCCCAGCTGGTCTAATCATTGGACCCACACAGGAGTGCAATTGGGAACAGGTGAGCAAGCAACAGGAGCACTCCCGGGAGGGCCATAAAAGAAGCCAGCAACCACCACTCAGGGCCAGAATCGGGCGGAAGAGGACGAGGTGCCTGAGAGGAGGAGGAGGAGGAGGAGGAGGAGGAGGAGGAGTGGTGGTGCCAACGGAAGGATTTCTGTCATTATAAAGAGGTACTTTGGGACTGTGTTATACTTGTGGGGTTCACGGGGAAGACGTGCCCCACAGGTGAAGAAAAAGATTTATTTGTGTTGTGTTAAGTGCTTGTGGGACTGTGCTGGGCCTGTGGGACACGAGGAAGACGTGCCCCACGGCTGAAGAGAAAATAAAAAGATTTGTGTACAATTTATATGTGCCTCAGTGTGAATCTGTGCCGGGTTGGACGCTTATATAGCTCCTTATTTACAATAGATAAAACTTTATTTGTCCCCAGGGGGAAATTTAGCTTTTTTACAGAAACTTTTTAAATAAATAAATATACACATACACACTATGGTCTGAATAGACACCAGAATGACTGAAAAGAAAGAAAATTTAAAAAGAAAGAAAACATCTGACTTGGCAGTCCCAGTCCTATTGAGACACTATGCAGACGTATTGCTGTTGGTACAAAGGACCCCCCGCAGCGTTTCCTGACCCACTTCTCCTGAATAATTCATTGACTCAAAGTCCTCAGTGTCAGTGTGTAAGAGAGAGGATATGCAGCATTGTTCACAATGGTACTCAGTTTTGTTTTAATTCAGTCCTTTGTTAGTTCCTCCTGGGGGTCCAGAATGCATCCCATAAATGAGCCTGCCCTTTTAATTAGCTTGTTAATTCGGTGGGCCTCTCTTGAAGTGATGTCACCAGACCAGCAAACCACAGAGTAGATAATCACACTGGTCATCACAAAGTTGTAGAAGATGTGAAGGATGTCACTTCCCTCATTGAAGGAACATGGCCTCTTAAGGAAAAACAGCCTACTGTGCCCTTTCTTATATAGTTCCTCTGTGTTGTGAGACCAGTCTAACCTGTAATTAATGTGGACTTCCAAGTACTTGTAGCAGTGCACCACCTCTACATCCACTCCTTGAATAGTGACTGGGCATGGAGGCTCTTCAGTACAGCGAAAGTCAATAAGTAGTCCCTTGGTTTTACTGTCGTTAAGGTGTAGACAATTCTTTTTGCACCAAATAACAAAATTCTCCACCTGACCCTTATACTCCACATACTCCCCTTATTGATACACCCCATAAGAACAGAATCATCTGAGCATTTCTGCAAGTGACATGACCTGGAGTTATAATTATAGTCAGAGGTGTACAGAGTGAAGAGAGAAGGAGACAGGCCTGTTCCTTGTGGTGCTCCAGTGTTGCTCACATCCTCAACCGAGACACAGTCCTTGAGTCTCACAAACTGTGGCCTGTCTGACAGACAGTCCATTATCCAAGTCACAATGGGCTCATCTGTCTGCATATCTCTAAGCTTACCCCTTAACAGAGATGGGATGATGGCATTAAAGACAATTAAAAAAACATCATCCTCAGACTGCTGACAACTTTGTCCAAGTGAGAATAACAGTTGTGGAGTAGTTAGATAGATTGCATCATCCACTCCAATCTTTGTCTGACAGGCAAACTGCAGTGGGCCCAGGTGTTCTACTACAAGAGGACTCATACTGTATAATTCAGAACATCATATGAAAGGAGGTAAGAAAATATTAAGTAATCAAAGTAAAAATTAAAAGATGAACGAACAAAAACTCCACTGCCCCAATGAGGATAACTGTATAGGTGTTTGCCTCATCTGTTGGGTGAGGTGGCCAAAAATGCACTACCAACATTACTCACATTCAATTATCCTGCCAAACATCTTCCTTGCCAGTGATGTCCCTGTAACCCATTTTCTGGTTCTAGAAGTAGTGGGGTTTGGGTTGAAGATGGGCTGGGTGTTGATTGTACCAAACATAATTATTTTAAGGATTTTGGAAATCAGTATAAAGTATTCTGACCATCAAGCTACAGGGCTGTATGGTGGCCCCAGCTACATTGATTTAAATATTTCCCAGGAGGCTGCGAAGGGTCAGAAACTCAAACAGTCCTTAATAAACTCCTAGCTGTGCAACTTGGAGAAAGAGACTTCCAAAACAGAATACCGAGCTGTCTTGATAGAGCATTTTGAAATTCAGTGTAAAAGGTATCAAAAGAAATCTTTGCAAAAGGAAGAGTTACCTGTATAATGGACTGAAGCTCTTGGATTTTCATCTTTAGCACTTCATTTTCTCGTTCCAACTCCAGAACCTGCTCTTTCCTGGGCCTGTTCTCAATATCATTCTTGAGTTTTAGGGACTGTTTCCTTTCCATTTTACATTCTTCCTCCACCTTATTTAGTTTGTGGTTCAACTGGTCAATCTAAAAAAAAAAATTAGGCAGATGTTTTTTTTATTAACCAGACCCAGCATTTGGGTATTTTAGTGTGGTTTTTTGGATGGTGCCATTCCAGTGAATATCCATTAGCGATGAAAGATATGGTATACCTTTAACAAAACCCAAAACCACACATTTTCAAGATGACATTCAGAATGCTAATTTCTGCACCATGAAGTATGACTTAAGGGCACCAGACCTTTGATTAATTCTATTATAGATTCACAAACCTATCTTCAAAAAACTTGTTGTTATTCAGGCAATAAAAATTCAGAATGACATTCTGCAGAGGTAAATAAATACAATGCTGAAGACATATGACTCAGTCACATCTCAAATGAGTCTGTCTGACTCCTTCTACAATGATATGAGGACAGCAAAAAATAAGTGGTGCAGCCACAGAAGTTATCTACCACAAAAAACTTTTAAAATACATCCTTCTGTGTCGTGTTAAGTACCTTTCAACGGTGTGCTATATTAAAAAAGAATGAACTGAAATAGGGAAAAGCCGTGTTTGGGTCACACATTTAAGTGAATCTTTTTGTGGCCCGGCTACCTTTGTAACCGTTCTTTGTAACTTGCCAAAAACCTTAAATGGCTAACTTTCTGATTTTCTGTATGACCCTTTCTTCTACAGTTCATGTAATATTAACAGTATCTATCTACTTGAAATATCATGGAGTTTTAGTTTAGTTTATTTTAGTTTTACTCTTAGTAAGAACTTGACAATTTTAGCATCATTTAGATTAAAAAAATGAAATATTCCTTATTTAACAGACTAGCTAAATTATATATAGGGTCAAGTACTGATGGCTAAGCTGTTGAAAAGTATTACAAAAGGCTCTTGTTCAATCCTCAAAAATGATTCAATTTATGATCTTAACAACTCTGTGGTGGAGAAGACACCCATTAAGGATAGATTCCTACCTTATGCAGACTTGAGGATCTCGACCCTATAATTTAATGGAATTTAAAAAAGAGTGATGATGGCTAAGACAGTGAAGTGTAAAGCACAAAGCCAGAGGTTTAGTCACCACTGCTAATGTACTGTGTGACCCTGACAGCCTCGTCAAAAGGCCAGAGCTCACTCCACAGAAGTAAAGAAAAACTGCACTATGAAGTTGTGACTCATAACTGATTTGGATGAAGCAAGAGCTAAATAAACAAATTCATGTAAAATGTATAAGTAATTATTGCTGGTGCATACTTTAATATAGTGGAACAAATCTTATTAAAAATGCAGAAAAAAACTCTGGGAAATGGAAAATAATGATGCACAAATAATTGCCAAGATAATGGAAACACATTTGAGCTCATTATTGTTTAAGACTGTTATAATGTACTATAAAATTAATACAGAGAATATTTATAATCAATTCTGTATTGATTTGTGGACAACATTTTTCATTTATTCCTGAGTAATCTAAATAAACATCACCAACTAAACAAAAGTACGCTGTTTAAAAATCATTGACTAAAATCAATGCTTGAAAGAATATGATGCAAAGACGTCCAGCATGAGGAGAGAAGAAATACAAGCGTGTACCAGAGATCTTCAGACCTCTGTCTTTAAAGGTGTATGGGTAAGCGCCACTCCTGGTGCCCCTCTTAGAGGTGAGCGTACCATTCTACAAACCTACACTGTGCTCTAATAATGCCAAGGAGCATTTCATGTGCAAAGGCACTATACACTAAAATGATAAAACTGCATGTGAATAACAAATTGGCTTAACCAAATAAATGCATATTTTCAAAGCAGTTGGCAACAAATGGTGATATGTAGCCAACAATCATTATGAATGTAAAGGTGAAATGATCTTAAAATTCCACTTGGAAATTACTGTAGTAGTAGGGTGATGTATCACGTTAGCAACTGCAGTCTGTTTAATCTCTTTATATATAAAATCCAACGTCTGTCTGTCTGTCCGCTTTTCACGAGAGAACTACTTAACGGATTTAGATTGGGTTTTTTTCTATACTTTGTTTGAACATTCCGGTTGATTTTGTGACTTCTTTCATTGCACTATGTATCATAGTTTGCCTACGGTACCGATTTATTTGTGTGAATCCGAGAGAGACACATTGGGCAGATGGGAGGGTGGCGGGGCCCTCCTCACTCATGCACCAGCCTCAGGGTGTTCCTTACCTCCACTTAGCTAGCGAAGGAGAGAACTACTTAACGGATTTAGGTCAGGTTTTTTTTTTATAATTTTAACTCCAGTTGATTCTGTGATTTCTCTCATCATGCTAAGAATCACAGTTCGCTTGCAGGAGCGATATATTTGTGCTAATCTGAGACAGAGGCTGTGGGCCGAGGAGAGGGAAGCATGACGTTAAGAGTGGGGAGCCAGGTAGGGCCCTCCTCACTGTCCTGTTTCACTACTACGTCTGGCGGAACTGTGGGGGACGGCTAGTTAGCTAATAAAAGGTGTCATTTTGTTTCACTTGGAAATGACAAAAGTTAGTATAGTCATAGGCAAAGAATAAATGGGTGGTGTGGCCAAAGATATGATAATTGACATGTCTAAAATAACATAACATACCTAGACTCTGACCCAAACCTCTGTAAAAAGAGTTACTGTATATAAAAAGAAACTCCTTTATTGATTGTCCCACCAGAAAGTATGCTACATATTCCACTGTGAGTGTTTGCTTGAAGGATTTTGGATAGTCCATGTACCACATTGTTTAGCCTGCATTACTATAATGAAGTGTTGTGAAACTGAAGATGCACCAAAGTTAAGCCACAAAAGACTGCCTGACACTCACCTGTAACTGTAGATCACGGCTCCGCATGACAGCCATGTTCTTCTCCTCACTCAGCTGAGCAAAACGCATCGCAAGATTGTAATTGTCATCTTTGACCTTTGAAAGCTCATCACAGTAGTTGGTTCTTTCTTCCTTCATCTTGTTGAAGCGCTCTTGAATAGCGACAAGTTCCTGCTTGAGGGTTCGCATCTTCTTGTGGTCATCGTCCAAGGTCCGTTGCTTTGCCAGTAGTTCAACACGCATTGCTTCCTTGGCCTTTGCTTGCTGCTGCAATTTGATCACTTCATTCATCAAGAATTGTGTCAGACCCTCATGACCTTCCTCCACTGTAATGGGAATGCAAAACCTGTTAATCAGTCTTTCTAAAACACATACAATCTAATTTTGGGCCTTGGGGTGCCAGGGCCTATCTTGGTAGAACTGGATGCAAGTCGAGGGAACAGCAATGGACCTGGTTCCAGTCCACTGCAGAGCCCACTCAACCTCATACCCATGCTTGCACCAATACAAGGATAAATATAAAGCATTAATTATAAAAACTAGAACTTCTTGAAGAAATGAGAGAAGAACTGAACTATCTGAGGAAAAAAGCCTGTACACACAGGGCGTGCAAGTAAACTCTGCATGGTCAATGATTAGATACAGGATTCTAACCCAGGATCCTTGATGCAGTAGCGCTAGTAACTGTGCCACTGTGCCAAGGCAGATCAATATTCATGAAATGCAGTAATAATACATTTAACACCGTTAGTGTCGAAACCAAAAAGTCTAACTGAATTCACTACTGCAAGTTCTACTCAATTTTTTCTTCATAGAGTAAGACATGTAGGCATTAAGTAAATTCATGGACAACTGCTGGTTTCTTGTTTTCCATGTCTGACACCTTGTAAAAATCATGAGAAAAATAAACATGTTTGTTGCATACTGATTCTGCTTTCAGGTAGTTACTTGAGGCACACTTGAAATGGAAATACAGAAAACAGAAGCACAAATCATAAGGCATATCAAGTATAGACCTGTTGTGCAAACTCATTATAGATGATTAGAAACAATAGCATTGTTAATTTAGAAAAGTGGTTCATGGGTGTAGCTTTGCGTTCAGGAGGCAACATCACTTCTAGGAGGGAGGAATCTCTGTCAAAATGTGTTTTAGGTTTGAGTTCAGAGAACATCTCTTTACGGTAAAAATAATTCTAATAAAATATACAGTAGTAATAAACCTCTCAATGAGATATAGGGACAGCACTGCTATCAGCTTACTAAACAAGCTCGATGGGATGAAAGGTTTCCTCTAGTTTGTCAGGCTTCTTAAGTTCTTAAGACTAAAAGGTTTGAGACATTTTGAAACTTTTGTGATAAAAAATTAGGTTTGTTTGGAAAAGAACAAGAAAGAAATGTGCTGTCACAATGCACAGTATATCTCTTCATTGTGATGTTTGGGTTCAATGGTCACGTGCGCAATGCAAGCAAAAATGCAATAAATATTAGTTTTCACTCAGTGTACAATGTTCATGTTTATTCAGGACAATCAAAGTTGTCACCATATCTCATTGTTCAGATATTATATGTGGACTAGTGTAAGGAAGAGGTGGTTAGGAAGAAAAAGACAAAAGTTATCATTTTCAAGTTTATTTCCAAAATGGGTTTTTGTGTCTGGGTAAGGCAGTAATGTGTTCTTTAATAAGGGTTGCTTCATTAGGGGGTCATCGTTGGCTACTAACTGAATAGCTGTGCTATACAGTATATCTGCCAGCAAGTGTATAAAAAGGAGGCCAGTCCCTGTCTTTTATTAATCCAACATAAACTATGCAAAGTACAGAGACATGTTTAGTGATTTCAGAAATGTACTTTGTAATGCCCATCAGACTTACCCACAATCGTTGAGAATCTTCGCGTAGGCTCTTTTCCTGTTACAAGTCTGTAGAGATCAGGATAGTAAAACTCCAGGCTTTCAAGGAAAACCACATAGCCTCTTTGACCTTTAGAATGTAAAATGTCCAGTAGACGGCCTTCAAGAAAAGAAACCACATAATCAAGATATGACACCAATATGCTATATAGTTGAGAAGCACACTTGGGAAAACTTACTCATGTCCACGCTTGATCAGATTCAGTACTTGTATGTGACATTTAATTACAGCATGTATAAATTCAGCTTTAAGATAACACTTCCATATATTAAGGTCATATTTCATTTAGATGAATTTCTAAAAGTTTTTTGTCAAAAAAGAAAATTATATATTTCATTAACCTCCTTAGCGTTTTTTCTCAAAAAACAATGTAAAAAGCATTGCATTTTTTGGCATGAAAAATTACATTTTTATTAAATTTCATCTTTCTCCTTTAAAATGTACAAAACACTAAAAATACAAAGTCAGAATTGTAAAAAGTATAATAATTATACAAATAATAATAATAATAATGAAGATGAAGCTAAAACCGTATATACTGTCAAAATATGTCTTTTGTGTGGTATATCTTTGAACGTGAAAACTGCTTAGGTGTGTGGTCATTTAACCGACCCAATTTAACATAGTGGTTCATCTCAACAACTCTATCAATCACGTCATCATCAAGAATTAACTTGAGGTAAGTACGTGGATCTTGTCTGTCAACATTCACTTTTATTCCTGGCTTCCCCACAAAATCAAAACGAGGCGGTGCTGGTTTATCTGAAGCAGGGTCACCAGAAACCCCAACGCGAGCGTCACTTTCGGATTCATTAGAATCACTTTCAGTTTCAGTATTTGCTTCAACTTCACTGCCTGAAGACAGACTCACTTCATCATCACTGCTGATTACAATTTCCTCAAACATCACAGCTTGTATCACTGTCAAGAGCGTGTAACACCTGGGCTGCTGAAAAACGTTTCTTCCGAGACACCATTATGAGGCTAGAAGAAGACATATCTACACCATTGCCCAGGTAACGCTCGGGCCTGAAGTTTATGTAAGACACGACTACACCATTGCCCAGTAACGCTCTTTTTAATAACATTTTATAGCCCAAGTAATTCTCTGGTCTAACGCTTAAGCGAGTGACACTCGGGAGTAATGCTTTTAGCACTGTTTTCACAGCCCGAGTGATACCTCGGGTCTAATGTTAAGGAGGTTAATTGAGCTTGGTGCTATTGCTTTGATTTAAATTTATCACTTTGTGATTAAGATGTATCCTGGGTGGGGTTACGGGAGTAGGAGATTATCTGGACAGTATTAGGCACAAGAAAGACACCACACACACAAACACCCACATTCACCAATTTTAGAATTGCCAATTAACTTAACCAATATGTCTTTGGGGATGTAGGAGAAAAACTCACAGAGACAGATGCAGAATGTGAAAGTTGTATAAAAGTAGTGTATGCCATATAAATTTGTAGTCAAAAGGTCAATTCAGTTGTAAACTTTTCAGACTCGAGCTATTTACCTTATTTGAGACAAAAATATTAAAAAAAAGTTGAAAAAATATGTTTTTGTGGTGAATCAGAAATGAAGTGAGTGCACACACGGTCTCAGTACAAGGTTAAAGCAATTCAAAATATGGTCAGCAACAACAACATTTATTTCTATAGCACGTTTTCATACAAATGATGTAGCTCAAAGTGCTTTACAAGATGAAGAAAGAAAAAAGAAAAATATAAAAATAAGATCAGGCAATACTAAGTAACAAAGAATAAAGTAAGCTCCGATGGCCAGAAGGACAGAAAAAAAAAAAAAAAAAAAACTCCAGAGGGCTGGAGAAAAAAACAAAATCTGCAGGGGTTCCAAGAGACCCCACTGGGCATTCTAACTAACATCAATGATCTCAATCAATCCTCAGGCTCAGGCGTCACGTGGAAGAATCCATCAATATAGGGACTGCACAGCGCAGATTGCCACCACAGAACAACGGAAAAAAAATAGCAGAGAAAGTACGGGTTAGTACAGATTTCAGAGCCATGAAAAAAAATGATAATTAAATGCATATACAGAATATCAGGGTTACACTAAAATGAAGCTATGAGAAAGCCATGTTAAAGTAATGGGTGATTTACGGCCAACCGAGTTGAGGCCATTCGTACTTATGGTCAATGATTTTTCTGTTTTATTTTTTTTTTTACTGATGAGCAGGTGTGAATAACAGATAAGCTGGTACTTTCCTGTTATGACCTTCAACCCCACTGCACTACACAAGCTTTCCTGTGAAATATTGATTGATCGCCATGAATCACCAAAAATGGAATAAGTTTTCCCCATGGTGCAATGAATACTGACATATGAATGATGGGGTTGTGCCATGTGGAGTTTTGGGAGCACAACAGCATGGTACCTCCAAACTGCTGCGCGGGAGGGGGAGTGAGTTGCATGATAACAGCTGTGCACCAGTTCAAAAGTGCTGCGTAGCACCCTGAAAAAAGGCCCCCGAGACTTAAATATTGGTTTTTGCTAATCCATACCAAGAGTTAAGGCATGCATACTGTTGACCCACACCAGACCCACAGAACTTCATTTGCAATAAAAGATGGTGCATGACTGTACTAGGCAGGATAAGAACTTTTAATGTACAAGAAACTCCACAACAGAAGGGAAACTGCACTTCCGCAAAATCAGTCTGAAAAATGCTAAGATCGAACAATGGTTTCAAAATTTTACTTAAACATTTTGTAGGAGCCATTATTTTACAACCATTTAGAGACTGTCATTTTCATCTTCAGTCTATTACTACAATTTTGATAAATGTAAACCTCTGTGGCTTACAGTGAGACACACAAGTCTGTTGTTGTGTGGCGCCAGGAGCTTGGGTTCAAGTCCTGGGCCAATCGCTGTCTGTACAGAGTTTGTACTTGCTCCATTTGTGTTTACTCCATTTTCTTTTCACAACAGGCATGTTGCGTTAACTGAAGACTACATACTGCTCCTGGATGAATGTTTGTCAAAACGTCATTAAGTGTCTGGGACGGAGCAGCATCAGATACCAGGCAAGAACAATTGTTGAATGCCAGTTGTACTCCATAGTGATAATAAATGCATATTAACCCTAACCTGCAATTCTTTTTTCATGTAGGAGGAAACAGAATTAGTTGGAGTAAGGCCATGTAAATACATTCCACACAGCTGGTGGATGGGTTGAGACTTGGACCTTGGTTTATGGAGTTCTGAGACCACTGCGTTCACAATGCACAACCATTTAGCACTCACTGTATATTTATTTAGAAATGGATCTCTAAAACAGGAAGGCTAGATTTCAACCCAGTTTAAACTTTTTATTATTCAGGATAATTTTACTGCAGTAACATCTCTGTACTGTTCTGTCCATTTTTTACAATATAGATGCACGTTAAGGCTCTGATTTCTTTCCTTAGTTAACCATATTTTATTTTTATTCTTTAAACACAAAAAGATAATGAGGATCATGACAGCAAGTCTGAGTTACACTGAGAAAGCCTGCAGTTCATACCAGGTTCTTTTACAGTGGGAGTGAACAGGTGACTTTAAACAAAGAAATGAATGTACACGCCAAGCACTCACTTAGCACTTCCCTGGTAATGTCTGCTTATTAACTCTGTATCACTTCCCTACCACACTACACACAACACAAAGATTAACACGTGACATCTCCCAGAGGTGGAAGAATAAACAAACACCAATAGAAGTGTTTATGAATGAGTGCACAGCCGGAAATGCCAAGTCTGAATCTTCATATGTATGTTAACTAGTTTAATGAACTAGTTAAACTAGGCACAGTGTTTTCATTGTTGGTGAGGCCAGCAGAGGGCGCTTATCCTATGATCTGAAAGTGGATCCCAATGTCCCAGTGCAATGATGGGGACACTGTGCTGTAAAAGTGGCACCATCCTTCAGATGAGATGCAATACCGATACCCTGACTCTCTGTGGTCATAAAAGATCCCTGGGCTTCCTTCGCAAAGACTATGGTGTATCCTGACATCCAGACCAAATTGACCTCCACAGCCTAGTCATTCTGGCTCCCTAATCATCCCTTATCTCTGTTATCAAGTTACCACCTAGTACCTAATGTGTGGCGAGCATACTGGCACAATAATGGCTGCCATCGCATCAACTAGGTGCATGCTGAACATTAGTGGTGCTTGAAGTAGCTCTGAACTCGCTGAAGTGCTTTGAGTAGTGAGAAAAGTGCGATAGATAGATAGATAGATAGATAGATAGATAGATAGATAGATAGATAGATAGATAGATAGATAGATAGATAGATAGATAGATAGATAGATACTTTTATTAATCCCAAGGGGAAATTCACAAATTAAATGCAAAGAATTATTATTACTATTATTGTTGTTGATATTATTATTATTATTGCTGTATTTATCGTTTCTCCCTAAAAAAAAAACTAACCTTGGTCACATTAAAAGGGGTTACCTGGACCACATTTATTGTTATTGATCTCAATAACAATGCTATTGGTGCTTTCAGAATCTGATATGAACCCTTCCTGGTTGATATTTTGCTGTGCAGGTGTTTTTGTGGAGTTTTTCTTAGGGAACCCTATATATATCCTTAGCCTCAGAGTGGGGGCTCTGAGGCTAAGGATCTCTGCTGGTATCCAGAAGGTTGCCAGTTCAAATCCCCGTCACTGCCAAAAGAGATCTTACTCTGCTGGGCCCTTGAGCAACACCCTTAACCTGTAATTGCTCCAGGTGTGCTGTACAATGGCTGACGCTGCGCTCTGACCCCAAGGGGTATGAGAAAACTAACAAATTCCTAATAGAAGAAATTGTATAAGGTGAAATAAAGAACAAAATATTAACAATTAACAGTTGATAAACTGTTAATAACTTATTGAAGAATGTTATGGAAACCTGTGACACCACTTCTTAAAAAATACTGACGTTCAATCAATGTAAAATATCTTCAACAAGACAAACATTGGTAACTTCAGGTCCAAAGGTTTAGTACCGTCATGTCTCTGTGTCTTGCTGTCATGTTCAGTTTTGTCTTTAAAGACTGTCAGACAGAACTGTTTTGGATCAAAATAATCAACCCTGACCTATGATTCATGTCATATTTTATTGCTTCCTTCTCGTTGTAATGCCGTAAATGCTGCCTGTTGTCTTTATGCTTTAAAGCAGCATTGTGGGGTGTAGGTTAGTGCTGCTGCCTTCAGTTTTAGGAGACTGAGATGAAATCTCAGCCCATATGGTATTTGCATGTTGTCCGTCGGTGAATACTTTTCTCTGGGTATTTCTTTTTTTTTCGAACTCATTTCAAAGATGTCTACTTTTAGTTCATTGATGAATGCTGATTTCTCTTTTGTGCTTGAGTGTGCACTGTACTGGGCTTATGCTCCAACCAGGATTGGCCTGTTTGCCATAAATTGGATTTCGTTAAGTCACTGATATTCCAATTTTTTGTTAGGCTATGGAACTTACCACAGTATCAACAGACACAAGACAGGAACTAAGCTTGGATGGAATGACATTCCACATCAAAACACCCACATTTATTTGCCCAACTGTACACCTTTTTAATGTTAAAGAAAATGAGGAAAACTGGTGAAAATCCACAGCAACCTGGGAAGAGCAAGTCATGTCTTTGTAGACAATGATGGGGGTACAATATGAACCTGGCACTTTGGAATTAAGTGCTAACAAGTATGTCACCAGGCTGCTGAACACTTCAGAACAAATCAGTAATACTAGTAAAAAACAATCTAAAATTCAGTAACTTTCAGCTGCATTTTGGGAGACTTGTCAGATGCCTCCTGAAATAATCAGTAGCCAAAAAGACCTTCACTTGGACCAAGAAGTACATTTCGAAGGCATATTTGATGCAGGCTAAATTTACATCAATTTTAAGCTTTGTTTGTGCCCATATGTGTGCTTTACCAGCCAACTGAACATCAGTCCTGACAGCAGAAAAATAAGGCCAGCTTTGACAGAAATAGAGAGGCATGCTTTTGCCATCTTTGCTATGTTTATTGTCTTTAATGTTTACATTGTTTGATTCCGCTTTAAAACACAGTACTGTCTTTGTAGTCAATTATTAAGCACACATTTTGATTTTCATAATCAAAAGCATTGAGGCCTGCTTTGCTTGTGCTGTGTTAGTACAGAAGAAAGCGGGTTAAACACTGCAGGAATGGCCACATTAGAACAATCTAGTGAAAAACAGGCCATTCAGACCAGCAAAGCTCACCAGTCTTATTGACAAATTCATCCAAAATAACATCAAGTCGAATTCTGAAAGTTCCTAAAGTCCAGTTGTCTACCACACACCTCTTGGTACCTTATTCCATGTATCTATGGTAATTGATAGTGTTGAATGCTACTGGGAACTGCCATTTGTCCCCAAGTGGTGTATTTATTTCATGAAGTGAACTTATCAAATTGTATCAAACCTGACTAGTTAAATATGATGTTGACTGCTTTAATTATGGTGACAAACAAAATCAGCTGTTCATGTTGCATAACATTTATCCTTGAAAACATTTTAATTGACATTCCATCGATCTGCTGGGTATCAGAATCTACTCAGCTGCATTAGTTATAAGGCAAGAAAAAGCCCTGGATGGAATGGCAACTTACAACAAGGCACACGCGCTCATTCTGGCTCAATGTATAATTCAACATTTCTGTGATTTTGGAGAGAACCTGCCAAACCGACACCACACCGACTTGTACATATCGAGCTCAGTGTCATCAGTCAGCCTAACATGCATATTACAGGGATGGAGGAGGAAGCCGGTGTAAGTGAAATAAAGCCGCACAGTTCGTCGGGGAGTAGACTAAACTCTACACAGACAGCCACCTGAGATTGTGCCACAGTGAGGCCTTTGCTTGGCAATGTATTTTTATAATTGTTGTTGTTGTTATTATTGTAGTATTTTGGTAATGACACATAATACTGCTTAGTTGACATTGGAGTCTGCAGTTTAGTGAGTTTTTTCAGATTAATATCATTAATACCATTAGTTAGTGTATGGACAGAGAAATACACCATATGTAGAATACATGTTCAAAACTCACAATACTGAACTATGAATTAAACAATATATAACACAGGAACTTGGACTGCATGCAAGTCAGAATTACAACTGTGTGACCTAGTACTGATTTAACAAGCCAGCACTCCGGGCCGACTGAACTTTAACCTTTTGGGACAATGATACTCTTAAACAAATGATAAAACTCAAAACTGTTAGGCATTTATTTAACTTCTTAATTCCCAAAACATAGCTATATGCTCAAGCAAGCCATAATTCCACCTGTTGAAATCTTGATTTGATATTTTGTATCTTTTAACCAATATTAGCGTAGACTGCTAGATATTTGCCTAAACTTTGAATGTTTTTATTGATCTGCATCTTTATCCTTTAATTAATTTCTTTGAAATGTGCAAAACTAACTTTATTTATTAGCCGGAGTATTTAGGATCAGAATGGACAAATGGCCTGAGAAAGACAAAAACTTATTGATAATTCTTGTACTCATATTGTAATAATTGTAATTGTAATTGTTGTGATTTGATGTGAAGTGAGACTTATAAGTGTGGGATGCATGCGGATCAGAGACAGCAAGAGCAGAGCAGGGAGTGCAGAGAAGGGAACAACAAAAGAAAGACGAACCCAAAGAAACTGTAACACCTCTGTGGACCGAACAGCAATTTGAAGTAGCTCCGCACTTAGACCTTAAAAGACTCCTCTTCCACAACTGTTTTTTTCTACACAAGTATTTTTTAGTAAGACTCTTTTTCAAATCCATTTCCTAATCTTTTAAGTCTTGTTTCAAATATATATGTCTTTATTCATTTTGCTTTATAATAATATTAATTATTATATAGCTTCCTTGGGTCAAGCTATATTGTTGAGGGCACCTGGCGTGGGTGACTGCCATATTGAGAAGACACGTCTTTAAAACAAAGCAGCGTGGTGCGCGGGCACCTGCTTTGGTGATTGGCACAGGTGTGGCTCACGTCTGATGACAATCGTTTGGTTTGCTTGTTGCAGAGCTTGTAAGTCTTTTTGCTTGAGGCAGCTATCCAGGTGCAGGTATGTCTGCACACGTGGGGCGCTATAAAGAAATATACCTAATACTCAACTAAACAACATAGTTAACAGAAACAGAAGTGAACCAAAATAACAAACATAGGAATTTCCATGATAATATATTCAAGATGTAGTGATAGGACCACCTGGTGTGAGTAATTGTCATATTCCCACAGGGGTTAGCAACTGAGGGGGGAACACCTCCAATAAAAAGCAGTGTGGTGAATGGGCACCCCCTTTGGTGACTGTCACAGGTGTAGCTTAACCGTTTGGTCCGCTTGTGCTGAGCTAGTAAGTCCCTTTGCTTAAAGCAGCTGTACACATGCAGACACGACTGTACACATGTGGCACTATAATGCAGACATTAAGGCAGATTTCCAAAACAATACATCCAGGAAATGAACACAAACAGCAACAGCTCAGCTCAACATCGATACTGACATTTTTAGGCTATCTGTCTCATTGCAGGTTCAGGGGAATAAGTTCAATAAAAAGTATTTTCATTATCCAGTTGTACACTTTTTATCAAGGTAAACTGTAACTTTTTCCCCATCTCAGGGACCCGCTCTTCTAAATTGAGCATCTTCTATTGAGCTTTCTTCAATTAAAAAAAGAATTAATTTACATATTATTAACAGCACATTTTCTTTTTAACACATACATAAAATAGGCCAATTTTTTAATTTCCTTAAATAGCTCCAAGGTACACTTCAGACTCTGCTCAATTTTTTTTAACAATTTATTCTTCTACAGCATTCATTATAATTTTCTCATTTTTATTAATGAAAATTCATCATCTCCTTCATTTGTAGAAATTGTGTAGAAGAATATTCATTTTTGTTATCTGCTTTTAGCTTTAGAAAACGTTTCTTTTAATATTCTGAACGTGTTCCCGCTGGCACAGAGCTTCATCTTGCCACAGGGTTTTTTTAATGATCATTTTTTTTTTTCTGGTCATTACATTTTAGTAGTTAACTCATATCATAAGCGACTCCAGGCATTTTTTAATAGAGAAGCAGGAGATTTAAAAAAAAATACAAAGCCTAACTAATGATCTGTACATTTTAGTCTTTGAGAGGAAACACAGCTTCAGATCTTCTAATGGCGTGAATTTAATTGCTGTGATTACATCTTGCAGGCTACAGAAATGTTGTCGTACAGTCAGGCTTTTAAAATGAACTGACATGCCTTCCAGTGATGGAGAGGCTGAATCAGGGCACCTTTTAGCCCTTTCATCACCATCAAGTCACTTGGAGCCGCATTGCATTGGTTGCAAGTAGATCAGCTGAGCTCAATATGCCTTCTAACTATCATGAATGAATCTTAGACCCTGATTTAAATTATGATATTTCCACTCATAGAATGTGACAATTTATAGTGAAACAAAGAAGAAGAAGAGAATACAAATATTTACTAAAGTGGCAAAGGAACACACCAATTTTGCAACTAAAATTACACTATCAGGAAATTCACCGCACAAGCCCTCAGCCTAAGCCTTACAAATGTACTAGACGGTCTTGGCATAGGCTTCTAGTTTGTTGGCGGTAGACAATCATCTGATGGGCTGATGGCTTTGTGTACAGTGTGATGTAGTGGTGGATGTTGGGTGGTCAGTGGCAGGTGATCATCTATTTCTGTAATAGCCCAGTATGCCCTGAATGCACAGACTACCAAGTCAATATGGACATTTATCATTCAGATGCAGCGGACAAAGTAGCATAGGAAAGCTATGGGAGGAAATCTGATGAAACCCAATGGAAAATTGGTTACCAGAGTGAAGATTAAACCGGCCCATGTGGTCTTCAAATAAGACCTATGCTTATTTATTTATGTAAGTTCTGCATGCTTGTGCAGTATCCTAGCAATTCTTTTTGTCCTTCCAGCATCATATTCAGTTGAACTAAAAGGAGTCTTTGCTCTCATTTAGCAGATTTCACTGGATGGAGACACATACAGTCTATGCAGCTTTCTGCAAACTGAAGAAGTCTTGAGTTATTAATCCAGACCATAATGAAACTTGTCAGCAAGAATGTCAGCATGTCTACTGTCTGCTAAAGTCAGTAATGACAAATCTGTGGGTTATGTCCGAATAGAGGAGTGGAAAGGTTTGCTCTATGAATGAGATGGCACTATCAATAGTCATATGAAATTTCACTACTTTAGGTGGCCTATTGGTCCTGACATTCACAGACAAAACAGCAGGAGCGGAGCCTGACGCAGATCTACAGTATACAGAGTCTGAAAATGCCTCTACTTTGTGAAAAACCATGGAGTGCTTGAGATCAAAGGTTTGAAAAAAGGACAGCACTAATAGGCATATTGCATTTCTTAGTCTTCCTTACCTGATCTGTTAATCTTGGATACAAGCATGGGGGAGTTAAGCACCTCATCCTCATCTTGCTCATCAATGACCTTGCACTGCCGTAGATATGGGGTCAGCTTGTTAGGGTTAATGTAACGTGTCAAAACATGTCGGTTGCTCTCAACATTTTCCCACAGTGCCTCACTGTCATCATCCATTATCTCAGAAGGTTGACATTCCATCTCCTGCTTTGCCATTTCTGGCACCCTGTTAAATGAAATAAATAAAAAGAAATACATTGTTATAAACAGATCATGGAAACATTGAAAACTGGTTTAACTTTTGTAGAACTCTAATTAGTTTGTTAATTAGTTGCTTTATTGCTGTATATTACAGAAGCAACAGAATTCTATTTCCACACTTAGCCTCTGTAAAGCAAGTAAACAAATAAAGCACCTCATAAATAAAGGAGGAACTGAAATACTGTAATACCATTATTAGTTTATTTTTATAAACTAAATATGTAATATAACCCTAAGACTTGGAATTTCTCACTCATTTGATCACTTTCCTTCTAAGTTTGTTGCAAATTGTTACAGGAATAAAAAACTGAGCATGGCAGACCAGACTTTCTTTTCCCTATCAAGAGTTTTCAGCTCTTTCTGGCGATTTCCCAGGCACTCAAACAATCTGATAGTTAGAAATCAAACAGTGTGCTCTACACCTGCCAAAGGGCTGTTTCCAGTATACAATCCATAGGAGGTTCACCATGGCATCCTATGAATCATTTCATCCACCTCCTCCTGATCCAGAGGATGAGTGGTGCCATTTTAGGGTCCTCCCAGATTTCTATACCCTCAACATCAAACATGAAAGCAATGTTTATGCCCCAGGACCCTGATACAAGCTTTCGAAAGTAGGCAGAGCAGTTTAATTACCTCATGTGATTTGTAATAACTGAAAACAGAAATGCAGAAACTCTGGGAATGATCAATCGGGAGAGATTAGCTAGTAGTAGTCACTGTATATTGTGAGGTTTCCGAACTCTGTTGGGACCCTCCCCAATGGGATGACACACCGAATTGCGATTGCAGCGTCTATGGAAGGCTGCCTGTCTGTCGCAGAGGCAACTGCAGGTTTGCAGCTCTGCAGCATAACACCACGGAAACAACTCCGAGCCGATCGTGGTTGTGCTATGAGCGCCTGTCGTCGATGGGTGATGCAAGGAACATTATAAATGCAGGGAAGAGGATTACTTGGCCACTGACCTGGTACTGACCCTGCCTGTTTGCTGTGTCTGTGTATAGGAGTGCGGTAGATCCCGCTACAATAAATAACCCTGCTGTTCCTGTTTCAAGTTGAATAAAGTTGGTTTTGCTAAAGTACTGAGACACAGCCTCCTTGTGTTTTGGGTTGCAAGACAGGGACTTGCATGTCACAATATATAAAGTAGTAACTGAGGAAACTAATTTATAGGGTATCCTAGAAATGGTGTAGGACTGTCAAGCAACCAGCCTTAGTTTCTCAATTGACTTCTTCTAGTCACTAATAATAACTGGGAGAAACTGCACTGTAAACCATGTGGAGGTCTGTCATACAGCTGGAGTTCAAACCTGAAACTTTTTTAATGTAACCCCACCCCAACTTTAGTTACATGACTCCCAGAAGGACCACTCAGGGGTCACATTTAAAGGAATGCAGATAGAAGTCTTGTGAGTTTTAGTGGAAGCGGAAGTAAGGTAAAGGATAACTGGGGAGATTCAGTGTTGTTAGAGTGTAAAGAGGTGAGATGTCTACTTGGGGACAAAGTAATGAGAATCCCACTCAAAAGGGAGTGACAGAAATGCAGCATGTTGTACCTTATGTAAATAAAGTCAGGCAGCTGGGTTTTTAAGTTTTTTCTTTTGTTTCATTGATTATACATACTCTCTGTAGCCATTCCTTTTAAATTTGCATTCTGGGAGCCTTTTGTTTAAGTGTGTTGTTGCTTTACACATGGGTGTCCCATCGTAATGTCCCAGCACTTTCCTTGGACAGTGAAGGGTCTTCATCCATATCATCCAAGGTTATCAGTGGGCGACAGTTTACCTAATCTTACGTTACACATCCATCAGA
Organism: Erpetoichthys calabaricus; assembly: GCF_900747795.2. Classification (NCBI taxonomy): domain Eukaryota; kingdom Metazoa; phylum Chordata; class Cladistia; order Polypteriformes; family Polypteridae; genus Erpetoichthys; species Erpetoichthys calabaricus. The sequence continues at coordinate 166,076,265 of NC_041404.2, read as the reverse complement.
ATGTCCATTAAATGTGCAAATAAAGACATATTTTTCTTTATTTCAGCGAAAATACCACACATTGTACATTTTCAGATTTATACTGAAGAAATAAATAAGGATGAATTTAACAGCTGTGATGGACAGCCAGGATGGATATGTGTCTTGGCCAGTATGGGCTCTGGACCTTTGCCTGGCCGGGAGGCCAGCGTAATGAATGGTCAGAGGCAGGTCATTCCCTGTCTCAGCCCAGAAGTTGGCATACCATGCCAACATGGATGGACTGGGATCTGGGTGGGGTTTGACAGATGACCCTTGCCCAACTGGGAAACAGAAGGGTGGATGGACATGAGGAAATAGCTCTCCGATACTGTATACTCCCTGGAGTGCTGGGTAGCAGCATTCCTGCACTGTTCTACTCATACACACATTCGCAAGGCATACTGAGAATTGTAGTCACATTGGGCTGCACTGCTGTGGTCTGTGGGTGCCACCAAGGGGTACTGCAGGAAGTGGCTGTCTCTGCTTTGTGGGGAATCCCAGAAGTGCTTCTTCCATGCAGAGTCCTGACATTGGAAGTACTCACAAGTTCTGCATAAAAGAAGCCACCTAAAATTCATTCGGAGAGTCAGAGATGAGTGAAAGAGGACAAATCTTGCCAGGAGGACAGTGGAGCGGGATAAAAGCATTAGAACTGTGATTGTGCTATTTGAAAGAAGAAACCTATACAAGGTATTTTTGTTAATTACAAAAGGTCAGTTTTTGAACTCAGGACTGTAGTTGTGTAGTTGTGCAATTGTGTCTGAGGTTTAGGTTTGTCTGTGATGTCTCCTAGTGGCCACATAGCATTATTTTCCATTACTGTTTTAAATATTAACCCTAGGAGTTTTGCTTATAGATTCCTTCAAACTTTTATAACTAAAGCCTTTTCAAACACAACTTCTTTATATCATTAATGAAATAATAACCCTCCATCAACCTGTACCTTTTATAATAATAATAATAATAATAATAATTCTTTACATTTATATAGTGGTTTTTGCTCTACTCACAGCACTTTACATAGAGAGTGTGAAGCTACTTTAACCACCTCCAATGTGTAGCAATCATCTGGATGACGTGACAGCAGCCATTTTTGCACCAGTATGCTCACCATACATTAGATATTAACTTGTTAAGGGATGAGATAACTAGCCAGTTAGAGACAGGGGGTGATTAGAGGGTAACATGACTAGTCCATGCAGGGCAGTTTAGCCTGGACATTGGTATACACCCTGCTGTTTACGAAGGATGCCCAGGGATCTTTAATAACCAAAAGGCATAAGTACCTTGGTTCTACGTCTCATCTGAAGGACAGCACCATTTTTACCACATAGTGTCCCTGTCACAATGCACTGGGGACACTGGGATCCACATTCAGACCACAAAGTAAGCAGCCTGTGCTGGCCTCACCAACACCTCTTCCAGCATCAAACCAAACTTTTCTTAGATGGTCTCCGGGCCCAAACACGCTTAGCTTCAGGTGGATGACCTGTTCTGCTCATTCCCAAGGCAATAAACTAAACCATGCAAGGAAGTGATTGAGAGAATGGCTGGTTTTTATCATCTATGATAGTCTTAATTTGCTTGTTGCAATTAAAACTTCTATCGAAAATAATATTTAGTGCCCATAATGTCTTCATACTTGTCAAGTTAGAATGCAAACTTATACGAACTTCCCGCCCACCTCTGAAACCTTGATTTGTTAAGATGATTTCCATTTCTAGCTCTTTAGCAAGTAAAGCAGAATCACTCTTTAACTTGACAAGTGGAGTAAATGGACGTATGAAGATGGGTTTGCCAAAGCTGAAAATTTCTGAACTGCTCACACATTCAGTGTGTCTTGAAGGGTTCAGCCTCAATGCACAATGAAGATAGTGCAGGTCTCATTTCAGTAACATCCCCAATTCTAAAATAAAACAAAAAAACTCAGAACTATAGGACAAAAGAAATGCAATGAAGTGCCATCAGCAAACTCCAGACACAATTTTTATATGCATTTCATTTTTTTTGTTTTGGTGATTTAATATTGCATATTGATGCAGAATGATTCACTCTGTTTTAGTTTTTTTCATAACTTACCAATGATATTTTTTCCTTTAATATCATTGTGTTTTGCCATGATAAGCTTAAGGAAATTTAAGATGGAAACCATGATTAAAACACAAATGGTCACCCAGTAGGAATGAGTTAAAACACAGAACTCCAAGATAAATAGAAATCAGTGAGGCACAGAAAAAGGGTTCATTCTTGTAAGTACACACTGCTACAGTATGCTGACTAGATGTACAGCAACATGAGGGGTTTGTATCGCAATTCAAGGAAACTCTTCTACAGTATCCACTGTCCACTAATGATAAATCATATACAGATGGCACACTCCAGCTAAACAGTATGCTGCTTCATGCTGGTGAAAGGACTTTCTTGAAAATAATTTCTACTGTATCATTAATGTAATGTTGCTTATTCACTGTTTTTTTAAATCATAAAAATTTAAGAAACTTTAATATTCATCTGCAGTATAGCATACCTGGTAGCATCAGAAAGTCAAGGTATTTTACAGTCAATAATTAACTCAACATGCATGTCTTTTTGAACTAGAAGGGAAACTGTGCTAGTGCTTTTAAAAATAAAAATAACTAGGGAAATTTTTAGGTATTTTAAAGCTCATTGAAGTGGTGCTCAAAGCTCTGTCTTACTTTTAAACAAAGACTTGGCTAAATTCAGCATGGTTGATGATAACAGCTTGTGGGCTGAGATGCCAGACTGATTGATGCACGTGGTTACTCTACTCCATGCTCCAGCATTGCCCTAATTTTGAATTGTGTGCTTTGTTATATTATTATATTGCTGAATTTGGACTGAAATCAAAGCTGCTGTGTGTTTAAATCTATTCTTTGCAAGTTCTGAATTCCATAAATGCACACCTTTCAGTCACTTATTGCAGCGACCATTCTTTGATGCCTCCGTGATAATTCTGATCATACTGGTGAAGGCACTGTTACAATACTAAACGTTTTTTTATTCTTTCTACCTCTAAACCTTGTTAGTATAAAGGGGTATACGGTATTTATCTTACTGTTGATTACTATGTATTCAAAATGAATCATGAGCACATAAAAGAAATAAGTATTATATTTTATTAAGCATGAGCATTGTAAGAATTAAACTGAAAAGGCTTAGGCTTGTTACATTTTATGTATCTGAATAAGCTAGAAACCACCAATATATTATAGACTGAAGGTCAAGTGTGCACTGAAGGATGGAGAGAGCGAGTTCCACTACTTCAGATAAGAGATATGAACTTGAGGTTGTAAATACTGGTGGCGACAATTGGACCAGTACTAGGCGGGATTAGGTCCTGTCAAGCATATGTGATGTATGGGAAGGATGCTACGCCCAGTGAACTAGGAAATATTGGGGGAACCAGTTGGAAGCAGGATAACGGGGAATGGAATGATAGGGTGTCAGATGACAGAGACAATTATGTTAGGAGATAACATTCTTGGACGCTCATTTCACTTGATTTGAGTCCATGTATGCATTGTGCAATAAAAGCCTGATTCTGCTGCCTTCCTGAGACTCCATGTGCCTTCTTGAGAAAATTCGGGCTGCTGTGATCCTCTGGCACAACGTTAGCTATACTGTAGTGATAATTTTTGTAGTTGTACAACTGCCCTTATTGTTGCTGGTGACTTTCATGTCTGAAACTACTCATTCAATTACAGCTAAAATGTGCACCAGCAGCATGGGGGCCAAGGCAGAAAAAATATCTTCCACCTTATAAAATCTTTTACTCGTTTTCTCACAAATCACATGAAATGAGCTTGCTTATTTGGTCAAAAACTTCTGAAATTTGTTTAAATTACTCTCATTTTTGCAATGCCAAACCCAGAATTGCACACTGTCAACCCCATTACTGATTACGATATGCCAATGTGCACTTTTTAGTACGGCAACCTCACAGCTCCAGATTTCTGGGTTTATGTCCTCACTCCAGTCATGGTGCTCTGACTGAACGTTCCCTTTGTGATTGTGTGGATATGAATGGGACATTCTGGCTTCTGTCTGTGTCTCAACGGTTTCCGAATAAGATTGGTGTCTGTCTTTAAATCAGCTGTGCAACTGTGAATGACCCCATCCAGGGCAAGCTTCTGCATTACACCAGTGGTTTTTGTGATAGGCTCCTTTAAACTGTATTAGATTCACCAGGTTCAGAAAAAATAAAATAAAAATGAAGTATGTAACTGCATTCGTTTGAAAAAACTTTGTTTGAACTGCTGGCTGCAATCAGCTTTGGCTGATTTCCTTAGTAATTTAACATTTGCCAAGTCTTGCTAAGATAGGCAAGACTCTTCTTCTTCAGTTGCTCCAGATAGCTTGAACTTTAGATTTATGATCATCACTTTTTTTTCACTATACATGGAGCCCCTAGCACATGCTACACACTGGAATTTGCCACTGGAATGACTACAAAAGTAAATACTTTCACTAGTTCACTTAATCTAATTTAATCCAAAAGTTCTACTTTCTGCAAATAAAAGTTCAAATTAATGTATGAATGTTTCCAAATGTAAGGAGGCAGCAGAATGCCTATGATGAATGGCTTGTTGCAAGTTCCTATCTGTCTCAGTGCAGAGGTATTAGGTGTTTCTACTTCACCCAAGTGTCTATCGGTGACCCCTTGTATGTGTTTCCTATTACTTATTCACAGAAATTTAGTTTACTGATGTGCCATAATTGCTCAATTCTGATTCACGTCTGGGTGGCACAGTGATTAGTGATGATGCCACATGGTTTTAGGGATCTGGGTTCAATTACCAGCTCAATTATTGCCTGTGTGAACTTTGCACAATGTCTCATTGTCTGCCAGGGTTCCTCTTGTTTCCTTCTTCATCTTCGTTGACTGTTCACTATGAATTAGTCTGACGTAGATGAACGTGTCATACAACAAACTGGTGTAGTGCTGAACCTTGGATTAAACAAGTTTGAAAAAGAATAGATGGCAAATCTAAATTGACCCAGTATAGACAAGCATAGAGCATGTACATGTGGGTATGGTAATTGAGAAAGCAGTCTCAGAAATTTAATGAATAAGTGAAAGACTGGTGCAGTGGTCAATGTTCAAATGCAGTAACGGGGACACTGTGCAGTAAAAATGGTGTTGTCCTTCAGACAAGACATAAAATTAAGGTCCTGACTCTCTGTGGTCATACAATATCTCTGAGCATCCTTCGACAAAGAATAAGGTGCATCCCGATGTCCTGGCTAAATTTGCCCACCATGGCCTGGTCTTGTCGACCCCCTTATCATCCCCTGTCTCTAATTGGCTAACTACCTCTCACTTCTTCACCACCTTACAGCTAATGTGTGGTAAATGTACTGGCGCAAAATGGCTGTGGTCACATCATCCAGCTGGATGCTGCACATTGGTGGTGGTTGAAGTGGCACACCACTCACAATGTAAACGGCTTTGAGAAGCGGGAAAAGCGCTATACAAATGTAGAAAAGAATTATTATTATTATTATTATTACACAGCAGAAAAAACTTCAATTCAATTTTCCAGTCTGATCAGTGACTGTTGTCGTGTTAACATATTCTCTATACGAATGTGAGGACTCCTTCTGGGCACTCTTATTATTTCCTCCCACATCCCAAGGATATAATCGATGGTTAAATTAGTAACTATCCTCAGTGTGAGGAATTGTGGGAGTGTCCTCTGAAGGAGTTACTTGTCATCCCAGGCTGTACTGTGCTCTGTGGTCAACGATGCTGATACAGAATTTGTCTCTTTATAACTGTGAAATGGAAATTGATGGATGATTTATGTTTAAATCATCTGAACAGATGTTATTGCCTCCGTGTTGTCTAACACATTAGAGTTAAAGGGTGCCATAACTAAATTTTCTTTTGCTATGTACTGAACTAATCCTCTGGTACTGAAACAATTTGCACTTTGAAAGCTACTGCTTTTGTGATCTGAGCCATGGCACTGATCTTGTTCTGCATCTTGGTCACCCGGATTGATAGCTCTTGAGATTGATTTTGAAATTTGATCTTGTCACTGGAAGTGTGTGAAGTTTACACATTCTCCTCATGTTGGTGTGGGAACTCATATTAAAGACACTGTACCTGTAACAGTTTACTGGTAACTGTAAATGGCTCTAATATTTCTGAATGTACTTTACAATAACAGCGTTGGGTGCTTCCTTTGTGTCACATGCTGCCTAGACAGGCTATGGCTCCGTGCAACCCAATTCATGTATTAAAAGGTTTTCAAAATGGATGGATGGATAATTTATAAACCATTGCTTTCTAGTGTAAACCTGCTCTGAGTCCACCTACATGGTGCGGCGCATAATTCAACAGCTACAGGCCTCTATGTTTTTTTTTTAACTGCCCTAGTTGACAATATCCCTGTTGTTCTGTTATCAAATGTATTTGCTTCTTCTTCACAGTTAATCAGCATATTGTTGAAATAGCTCAGTGAGGACCAGGGAGGTGTTGGTTCCCTCTAGGAGTTTTTACGCTATCGGCGGCCATCATCAAACCACTAAATGTGAGAATCAAGGGCTAGCCTCTTGAAGATAAGGGGTAGAGTAGGGGATGAGTGCCTTGTGGCAACACTCTTGCACACTTAGTCCCTTCTGTAAAAGTTTACTTTTTAATGCCAATTTCTATCCTCCATTATCGTTATTAGAAAAACCTATATATTTTTTTATCTTTCCACTCTTAATCTCATTACAGAATTTTAATATTTAGGAGTAATACTGCTCATCTATATTTAAATCAGTAAGGTATATCTGCTAAAATGCCCCCTTATATCTTAAAATTGCAGTTTAAAACCCCTTAAAAGCTATTTTAATAATAACTTATATTAAATAATAAAATAAATATTTATTTAGGAGCATGCACTTTGAACAAGTTGGGAGGTTCTCAAAGATCAGAGGTTACATGACTAAAGTCACAGGCTTAAACCCCAGAAGTTACCACTGAATGACACCCCTAGTTCAAATAATGTTTTTGTTTAATATCATGCTGATATTCCTCAAAATGATGGCTGTTTCAGTGCACTTCTGTTTTGTCTTTTAAAATCTGACATCATAATTTCCTGGGTGAGTGGATTCTCCTTTTAAAGTAGCAGGTCAAAATTGCCAAGCTTGCCTTCCAGCTAGAAGACATTACTCAAAGATGAGAAAAGCGGGTCAAAATGCAGTCTTTTTCACAGTAATGTGCAAAAATTAAGAGGTTTGTTTTCACATGTCATTTATTTCCTATTTTAAACATTTTGAAACCTCTCACATTTTTCTTCAGTGAACTGAAAAGTGACAAGTGTAGCAGATGTTTATAGCATCATAGCTTTGGTGGTGCAGAATTACATAAGTCTTCTTCAGCAGCGAATGAAAAAGTATTCTTTGTGCCTATGGGCTTCTCTTCTAGTGTGAGATTCCAGAGCAAAGGTTATCTAAACATAAAGTTCTCATATTCATCCAATTCAAGCTTTGGAAATTATGACCCTGTTTCAGTGGAATTAGGCACAAGGTCTGAACCAAATCTACATTGTGTACCGGTCCATCGAAGGCCTTAATCTATGATTTGGAAGGAGGCCTGGTTAAGGCCAGAATTGTGGCTGCTCAGACTTTGTTCAGGATAGGCTATAGGTGTCTAGGAGAAGTCTACAAAGGTGGTGAACATTAGCCTGGATGTCTCAGTGTAGTTATACTGGCACAGGTTTGGTAAGGATAAGGAAAGTTGGGGACTGCCATATCTACAGAGATAAAGAGATACAGAGAAGTGTTAGTGCAAGCTCATTATTATAATTCTGGCAGCCAAATGCCCATGCCAGTGGTTTGGTAACATATAATCTGCCTGGCTATTTGAAGAAGAAATGACTTTAGGTTTGGAGGGACACCTGTGGGGACTACTAGTTGCAGTTGTAGGAGCTTGACTCTGGGAGTTCTCTAGGCCATTCCTGATCATGAAAGTGATTCACAGGCCTTCCATGGAAGTGGATCCTAGTCAGACTTAAAAGCCTCTTCCAGCTGTTAAGTCATGGAGTGTGGGATTAGGAGGAGCTGTCTGGGAAACACTCGACTGACAAGAGAGAGTGTGGCCAGAGCTTGTAGGTAAAGAATGTGAAAAAGTGGGTATTCTTTGGGTGAGCAATGATGGGTAAGTGCGGAAGACTCCTTAAATACATTCACAGGACTAATTAGAATTTAGTTAGACCGTATGTATTGTTTCCCTTTTACTTTACCACTTGTTGAATACTTTGGCTATTTTAAGAATACCTGTTTATCTCCCCTCCTTTGACTCAGTGGCTCATTAATAAACCACCTTATTTTTAAGTTTTTCACTTCACTGGTATTACTCTGGACTCAGAGTTACCTAACGCCCACACTGTTATGGTCATAATGTATAAGAAATTAAAGTAAGACAGTAGAAAGTGTATGACCCCCACACCCCCACCAACATTGCACCTTATCACAGACAGCAGGCTGCATTTTTTTGGTTGTTTTTTTTTTTCACACAGCTCATACACGATCTTTATAAACACAGAAACACAGAAGTCTTTTCATCTTCAGCAGGAAATACAACTTCTACCAAAAAAAAAAAAATGAGCAAAATAAACCACAAGCAATAAAAAGCGTCTGCAGAGTCAGCTGATAGTAATTTTAACACAGAGAAAGGCCTTTTCAAATCAGCCATATATGCAAGTAAAACAGGAACCAAAAACGCAGCATAAAACAAACAAATTGACCGTCTTAGCTGGTAATGCCAGGCCTTTATCAAGCAGCCAAGGTGAGGTCAGACTGCCTTTTGAAGCCTCACTTGTCTGATCTGCTCTGAATTTCCCTGGAGCAACACCCACATCCTACCATGGCTACATCAAATAGACTCTGGTATGCAAGTCCAACTCAAAATCCAAACTTCTGGGATGCACACACTAATATGTATCCTACATTCCAGTTGAACATGTCCAGCATTTGTAAACTGATGTATGACGTGTCGGTAGGCTTTTGTTAAATTGTCTTATTTCTCTTTTTAAAAGTCATCAATAGCCATTATTTTCACAATTATATATTTTAAAACTGTAGCCCTCTTGATATTTATTTTCACTGTAGTATTATTTTAGCTTCCTTAATTTTATTTTATTATCCATTTAATTGTCAAGTATTTGCATTACAAACATTATGTAAACTGAGAGCCTGAATAAAGTTCAAGAACTTAAAACAAATTATCTCCCTATTTATCACTCAACCCACTGTAAGGGAGCCCAACCTGGCCGGGATGCCCAAGGAATGGAAGGATGGGGGAAGGCAGCTTCTTTAGGGCACTGCCTCCCTCAGAACACTAGATGGCAGCCCCCCTGGGTTACGGCAATGTTTCGGATTCCCACAGGGCTCCATGGGAGCTGGAGTTTGGTGCAGCCCTCTTGGGTTCCGTGGGCACCACCAAGGGGTGCTGCAGGAACTACTGAGCTCTTTGGTGCAGCACTTTTGCCACACCTGGAAAATCACTGGACACCTGGAGCACTACCAGGTGCCCTATTAAAGAAGCCAGCTGCCACTACTGTGGGGAGCTAGCGATGGGAGGAAGGGGACAAAGCTTACGGGAGGAGGAGTGGAGACAAGAGAAAGAGAGAGAGAAAAGGAAGGAGAAGAGAAAGATAGTGCTGTGTGCTGTAGACTGTGCTGTTATGGGGTGCGAGGGAGATGAGCTTCCCCGTTATAAATAAATGTGTGTGTTGCTGAACTTATGTGCTCTGTGGGTGTTGTGTCAGGGGTTTGGGGAGCTGTATGCCCCCTGGTGTCCACACCACTTAATCCATTTCAGAATTACTGGAAGCTGGTGTCTATCATGACAGCACTGGTTATACGGTAGAAGCCATGCCCACACACACTTCTGCTCATACAGGGCCAGTTAAGAGCCCTTGGTTAACTTAGCCCAAATATCTTTAGGATGTAAGAAGAAAATGATTGTTAATATTGAGTTATATCCATAAGTTAGATAAAATAAAGTATGTACCATGTACGTAATTATTGAGAATGGGTGCCTGGCTGCTGAGCCAAAATAAAGTTTGACATCAGATATCTCAAGTACAGATACTCAATACATACATGGACTATCAGGGAATGCGTTAAATCCTGTCCGGTATGGCGCCTCAGAATTCGTAATGGGAAAGGATACCCATCTTGGAGAGGTAGGGGGAGAGCGGGAAAGAGGAAGGTAGACCTGGGTGGAAGCCTGTAATGTTCCCCAAGAATGTTAGAAGGCAAGAATCCCCGTAGGTGTTGGGGAGCCTGTCCTCCTACATAGAATGAGAGGGAGAGAGAAAGAGAGAGACAGAAAGAGGGCATGGAGGGCAGGAAAAGAGCTGTAAGACCTCATGGGTGTTAAGTGGTTATGCAAAGTTCCTCTGTATAAATGAACTGAGCACATTGCTAGCTTAAAGATGAAAAGAAGTTCATAGATACCTAACAACAGTTCAGTAGACTTGTCTGTCATGGGATATCTGGTTCCAGGTGGGCACAGAGAAGCACCAAGCTTCTCTTTACAAGAGCTGTTAGCCAATATGATGCCTGAGAGACAGGGTCCTTTAATGTATAGTGAAAGGTAAAGGACATCAATGGCCAACAGAGGAAATACTAGGATATCAGTAAGCGGAAGACCAGCAGTCCTGGTGACCATCGTACAACTCACTCTGCTAATATTTACACTGCCAAAGTTAGACATTCAGTTCCACCTTTCTTTTTAATTCAGTCTTTTGCATGACTCTTTATACTGATATATATTTATAAGCAACTTAAAATCTAATCACAGACTTTAGAAAATTACCAGTACAAGTAAGTAGACAGGTGACATTATTATGCCAAAAGCTCAACATAATGATCTGTATGAACAACAATAACAACATCGAAGAAGACTATGCAAGACTATTGGTTTAGTTTTATCTGCACAGATACATCCCCAAATGAAATCCCAAACTGAAATTTAAAAGGACACTTTACACATTTCCAGTTATTTTACATCCATTATTTTTCACATTGAACACAACTGAGAACATTAAATAGCTCCATCACACAAAGGGTATATGAATTCAAGAGCATACGTTTGCTTTGACTCAAGACACACGTTCTAAGAATCGTAATTGTATAGGACTGTAATGCTCACACAAGTCCAAATTTCAATCCAAATTCAAGATGCATATTTCTTTCCTGCTGGAGGGAAAATCTCATCTGATGTGGGATAAATTAGAAAATCAACAATACTGTTGCAGCAATACTTTCACACACACTTATTTATTTAGCTGATGATTTTATCCAAAGCAACTTACAAATTTTAGAGAGTGACATTTATTTTAGTTTTCCAATTGTAGCCCAGGCAGATCAAGTGACTTGCTCAGGGTCACACAGTGTCAGTAGCAGGATTTGAACTCACAACCTCATGATCCAAGGTCCAAAGCCTTAACCACTACACCACACACCCTCAAAGTGGGTCATTTGGAGTCGCCAATCAACTTAGGCTGCACATCTCTGGGAAATGAAAGCAGTTAGTGAATTGGATATCCATTTCCGTCCCCTCACCCAAGATATTCCTGCTCTTGTACTGATGCACAGAAATGTCTACTTTAGCAGCTTTGCATAATGAGTTTAATTCGAAGGTGGTGTTTCATGAAGACAAAACAGGCACTGTTCCAGTCTAACAGTGGCACACTGTCTGTTAATATGCTGTATGCTCTTAAGCTGGTAGCTCCTCTTATTTCAGCACATTTACATGCCCTGCTATTTCCTGTTCTGCTTTAGTGAAGTCTGCAATCATGCTTATTGTGAATCGTCTCTCAATCTATTGCCTCCATCTTGGTGTGTCTACAAGTTCATCTGTTCCTACTATGTCAGCTTAGTAAGTCAGGGACACTGTAGCCTTACAACTGTTGGTTTAAAACTTTAGTCTGGTCATTTCCCAGAAAACCATTTGAACATTCTCCTTCAATCCACGTTCTTTTCTTCTCTGTGTACTCTTGTTCCCACTCACATTCCAAGGAAATGCAAGTCATGAGGTTTGGGAAATCTAAACTGGCCTGGTTAACACTACCCTACAATGCTTATGGAACTGACACCTGCCTTGTATCCACATCTATAATAGGCACTACGTTCCTGTGATGCTGCACTAGAAAAAAACAAAGTTAGGAAAATAAATGAATTTACAGGTATGAACTATTTGTATTAGCTGACAGTGTGGAGACTCGCTTGTTCTTTTAAAGTTGAAGCCTTCACAATGATAGTAATGAAAGAATTAGCCTGTAGTTAGTATGTCAAGTTTTCTATAGCCTCTCTCTGCTGGCCCCTTTAACTTGTAAACAATACTGTACTCTTCGATGGTATTCTGGACCACCCTACACTGTACTTACCAAGTGACAAATGTATAGGAAAGAAACTACATCAGATAGATAGGAAAGGTATTGTATGATAGATAGATAGATAGATAGATAGATAGACAGACAGACAGACAGACAGACAGATAGATAGATAGATAGATAGATAGATAGATAGATAGATAGATAGTACTTCTCTATCTATCTATCTATCTATCTATCTATCTATCTATCTATCTATCTATCTATCTATCTATCTATCTATCTATCTATCTATCTATCTATCTATGTTAAAGTCATATGAATATTCAGAAATGAAAACAGAAATACTGTTCATTTTAACATTCCCACGCTGAGCTTCTCTCTGTACTAAAGAGAGGTCTTCCTTTGTTCTACAGCAACCATTTTCAGTTTTCCTAGAAGTGCACTGTTACTCTGTAATTCATAAACACCTCAGACCTTACAACCCGACTGTTTAAAGCTTGGTCTCATAATATTGCGCACAAGATTTGACAAACACTCCTTGTGTCCATTTGGACTTTACTCAATTTTCCCCACGTCAAATGAATACTTTAACCCTACAGTCATATAAAGGGAAAGAATTGAGACTAAAATAATAAATAAAAAGCATCCTTGATCTGGCATTTAAAGTTAATTATCAAAGAGCATTTTCATAATGTCACAGCTAAGGAAGGTCTTTACACATAATGAGGGTCAGAAAACCAAAGGCAGCAATTCCCAGAGCAGCTTTTGTTCAAAGTATAGAATGTAGTAAAAATGTTTCAATTCCCTTATACATTTCTACTAAGTTTAATTATATTTGAGATGGTTTTTCTTCCTTGAAATTTTACAGTATTTAGTTCAAAATCTCTTTTTTCACCTAATTTTTCAAATGTTTCACATGCCGTCCAGTCCACAGAACACTAGCCTCTATAAACAAATCATAACGCACACACATAATGTGCTATTAGAGCCAGAGAATGAAGACGGGCCTCTGTCACACTAGAACAATCATTCAAAATTCAATATCAATTTGGATGTAGATGCCGGAAAACAATATGGCTTAAAATGAACTAATTAACCTGAGAAGGCAAGATGAGTATTTAAGAAGACTGTCATATGATAAGATATTTTTCTTAGAATGTTACAAGAACAGGTTCATGACTGGTACACTAAATACAGTACAAGGCCTACAAAAGTGCAGGGCAAAACAGCAATGTGTTAAAACAGCACTAAAACCTGCTATAAGAAATGGAATGCCAACATAAATACTGAGTGCTAACTTGGACACAACTGGAAAGTGTGAGCTGAGTCCCCCAAATCCTCTCTGCTGGTTTTGAATGAGACAAGTGTCAATGAGGCCGAGAGAGCACTGTATAAAACTCTATTCTTTGTAAAAGTCTGTCTGATGGATGATTTAATAGGTGCTATATATAAGACTGGTTGATGTGTAATATTCAACAGACAAGACTTTAGGGGCTCGGGCTGTACTTTTCAAATGTGTTCAACACTATGCATTTACGTTTTTAAGCCTATTTTGTAAATAGAATTTAACAGTAGGAAGCTTTGTAATGGAATGATTAGTAATATTGCCTCATACCTGCTGAAAATTGGGCTCAGTTCTCAGCATGAGGTTTAACTTTGAAGACACTTTTATTCAGAAATTATCTTAGGGACTTTATATCGATGGTACATACTGTAAGTTCAAAAAAAAAAAATCTTTCTTCTGATATTTGTGTGAGTTTCTTCCACACATATATGAGAAGTTCACTGGTGACTCTGAACTGGACTGGTGTGACTGAATCTGCCTTGCAACCAACTGGCGTCCTGTTCAATGTTAGTTCCTGCCTTTTGTCCGATGTTAATGGATATGCTCATATTGTCTGCAACATTGCTATGGTTAAATGTGAATTCATAAAATAAATATACGGATGCCATTCCTACTGCATCTTTGCATTTAGAAAACACATTAACCTTTGCATGTTCTATTCTGAACAGGAGTAAAGTCCACGCGTAAACAAAGCAAGCATACTGTGTGCCCAGCTGAAGTCTGTTGAGTTACGTGGCATGCACAGCACCACCTAAACCACACAGACCTTCCATTATGTAGCCTTCACTTGACACCGCTTGGCAAACAAAGGATATCTCATATCTTGCTACCGGTGGGTGCCTTTTGCATATTACTGTTATCTTACTGCTGGCTGCTGCCCAGCTCATAAATCTGGTAAAGAGACTAAATGGGAAATAATGTACTGTAGGGCTCTGTCAACCTATTTACCTTTTAGGTGTTTTTCTCCAATGTCATTTTTAATACAAATGAGTTGCAGTGTAAGAAGTTAACTTGAGGTAAACTTTGCAACCCCTGACCTTTTTAAACAGTAAGGTGTAAAAAATGTACTTTTTTTAAATACATATGTTTCTCTGTATCATCTGTGACCAAAATATTTTATATAATTAACAAAGCAATTACATATAAAAAATATAAAATCTGGAAATGTATATGATTTGTGCTGCTGCTGCTGATTTACAATTACCATTAAAAATGTTTTGCAAGCAAGTACGAGTTTTGCACAGGCTACAGGCATCCACAGGAATATTCAAATTTATTTTCCTTCCAACGTCAGAAGCCGTCTGACTGCCTAAAGGGATCACACCTTTCTAATTCCTGATTCACAAATTTAAAATGTAATAGCTCCCATTAAGTTATCCCTCCTTTCCTCTAAGCCATGAGGTCTAAGTTAAGTGGCCACTTTTAAATAAATACTTTTACTTATCAAATCTGAACTTTTGATAATTTACAGAATAACACCCCACATAAAACATCCAAAACTGCCACCTACACACTGAAATGAAATACCCAGTAGACTCTGCCATTAAAGTGCTGAGACCATACAAGACCCTGGTGATAAGACAGAAAACACACACACACTTACAATGCTGCCATGCCAGTTTGAGATTTTGGGATCTGTTAGACAGTAATAGACTCTAAAGGTTTGGAGAGTGGCCCAAATGTCTTTCCTGTGTGGACACAAAAAGGCATTATGGGGAATTTATCATCAGTTGTTTTTGACAACGTTTTTCCTGATCACCAGATTGCAGCAATGCCTACCATGAGAATGAGTGCAACCTGTTATGAAGGATAATCTTTGGTGAAATGGCGTTAATAGGTGCAGAGGAACCTGGAGTCATTAGAGGGATCTCTGGGAAATATGGCCATTTTAAAATGTCATGACCCCCAGAAGAAACCCAGGCCCAGAGCTTATCAAGCACCTTGTACCAACAGTCAGGAAAACATGGAATCAGGAAGCGAGTTTGGAAAAACCTCACTGGACAGGAGAGTTAGAGGTGATGTGTTGTAGGGATACAGAGAGAGAAGGCATAAAATGAGGATTTTGCTGCTAAAATCATTTAACCGGAATGTGAGTAAGTTAAAGATCTGCACCAGCAGCCAGTCATGCAAGAGTCCCATCTAACAGACTTCAAGTAGCCTGTTATTTTCATTTCAGTTGCCTTTGCAGAGTGTTCTCCCTTTGCTTTTCCTTCTCTGCATCTATTTCTTAAACCCTTCACTCTGATTCTTTTTCACCATTTGTGTTATCCAGGGGTTCAGGATAGCTATGAGAGTGCCGCCATCTTTATCATCATACTTATGGAGCATCGTGACCTTGTACTCTAATTATGAATGTGCACTTTAAGGTATACGAGTATCCCAGCCATTTCAGAGCTCATGGGTCCAGCGGAGTAAGATTAACAGATTTTTGATCTATTGTAAACAATGGCTCTCATAATCTTTAAAGACTTCACTTCCTGCACCCTTCTGTAATACACAAAAGATGTCCAAGCCATTGGAAAATATGCCGGAAATTACATAAAAATTCCAAGATCACCAATGATTTCTGTCTTTAGGCTTCTTTTTATTTTAACCAAGAAAAGACTGATCTCTCAGTAGAACTGTTATAGTTAGCTATCAATTTGAGTTTAATTTCCACATAAAATAAATCCACTTCTGTATATTTTCAAACCATCATTATTAGGTAAAAAGCAACTGAAGCCTAACTCAGTGCTTTGGAAAACAACCCTGGATGGCACATTAGTCTACCACTGGGCGAACATATGCAACCCACCCAATCTCACTAACGCTGGGTCAGTTTATAGTCACGTATTAGCCTAATCTGAATGTCTCTGGCATGTGGGGAACAAGAACACCTAAAAAAGAAAACACAGAAGCATGAAAAACATGCAGACCCCACACATACTGCAACCTGAAGGGGAATTGAACCCTTGTCCTTAAAGGTGTGCTCAAGTATGCCATTCTACAGTAAATATACGCTGCAAATAAATATCACTTTTTAACTAGGGTAGCTTTTATATTGGACAAACACAAATATATAGAAACAGTCATACTATGGATCTGTACTTGGGAAATGTGTAGCATAAATAAAATATATAATTATAAGGATTTTTATAATGCAATAGGAACAGTGCATAATAAGATCAAAGACTGCAATAATATTAAAATTGTTATTTAATCAAATTTAAATACTTTATGTGAATTATATTTTTCTTAATATGTTATATTTCTTTCCATTAAAAACATTTACATTTAAACTGAATTTCTTAGAAAAGGTACAATGTTGGACATTTGCAATTTATTTATTTTTCTTAAATGAACTTCGACTCATTAATCTAATCAGGGACCAACAGGGCCAGCACTGTTTGTAAAGTGGTGGCTCTGAGGCTAAAGATCTGCGCTGGTATTAAATCCCCGCTACTGCCAAAAGAGATCCTACTCTGCTGGGCCCTTGACCTGCAATTGCTCCAGGGGTGCTGTACAATGGCTGACCCTGTGCTCCGACCCCAAAGGGGTATTCGAAAACTAACAAATTCCTAATAGAAGAAGTTGTATAAGGTGAAATAAAGAACAATAAAAAGGTGAGAGACAATCCTGGATGGTTTGTCTATATAATGCAGGGTGCCATTCATGCATATGTGCATATCACTCACACGGGGATAGTTTAGACCCGCCAATCCATGGGAGGAAAACCGGAAGAAGGCTGACATTGGGAGAAACTCCACAAAGACAATGACCAGTTGTGAGACAGTTTGAACTCAATGAACTGAATCCATAATGAAGTAGCATTAATCCCCTTGCCACACTTAAATAAAATAATATTCTTATTTCAGTTGCCACCTATAAAAACAATATGTAACTTTGTTTGGCAAAAGAAAAATCAGAGACAACCTAGCATTGTTTAAATAAAGTGAAACTTTTTCAGTCTTCTAAATCCCACTTTATCCATTAGATAGATAGATAGATAGATAGATAGATAGATAGATAGATAGATAGATAGATAGATAGATAGATAGATAGATAGATAGATAGATAGATACTTTATTACAGAGGACCAGAGGCTTTACTGGGAGTGAAAAAAAAACAGGACCAACACAAACAATAAAGAACATGAAACCCCTTCATCAGCATTTCGTCCATTTACTGATATTCCAAACAAGCCTATTCCAACACAGTAATGCTGGGAATTGCAGCAGAAAGGAGTCAGCCCTGTCAGGGGGCGCCATCTCGTCATAAGACATCATTAACCTGAAACACCCAACTCCAAGTTATGGGAGGGAAAAGGAATTAGCAGGAATTTTAAAAAGACATGTTGAACATGAACAGAGAAAAAAAAAAACATGAAAAGCTAGCATTTTATTTGAAAGTCTGTGGGCTCCGTATGGTATAAACTGTTACAGAAATAAATGATGATGCTATTTTATAAGCAATGGATAGCGTGCAGTACCCAAAAAACTAACTTTAACATATAAACACCCGCACAATCAAGACAATGAATAGATGCCTGGTTTGCTGCCTCCATGTTTCAACTGTGAATAAGCCTGTAAATTATTATTAACCCGTCCCATTAGCATGGTTATTTGAGGATGAAAAGAAACTCTGCCAGAAAACTGTTTGACGGCTTCTCAGCAGCAAGCCTTGATTTGGTCATGGAATTATAAAAACTCTTATCTTAAAACTAACGGAAACATCTAAATAGGTGACTATTACACAAACATTAGTCACTGGCACACAAACTCTTTCCTAATTTCTTAGTGTATTTACTATAATTTCTGTTTTGTTCAATAACTCTTCACAGTCAGCCTTGAATGGAACCACATCTGAGATTAAGAAGTGATGACTTTCCATTAAAAGCACTAGAGTTTCAAAACTGAAAGCAACTTCTCCATTATGCTGCACGTGATGCATTTCTCTAAGGAAAAAAAAAAAATCAATTTTTGTTTCCCTTCAAAATGTAACAAAAAGTGGCTCATAAAAAATGAGTTCAAAAGTGGTGCTCAATATGTGCAGCTGCTGCAGACGGGGAGCAGCAAATGGGCAAACAAGCAGGACGTTGAAAGATAAAATAAAAATAAAAAAAAAAAACCAGATAAAGATATCTATGAACCTCAGTGCTTTGTATGAAAGTAAATGTAACAAGAAACCATCAGCAGTGGAAAAACACGCAGCAAGTGTGAGCTCAACTCTGGTGCAGCTGCAAAGCTGACAAACAGGGTGCCAAATGCTTTTAAGTGACAGTTTGACGCATCTTGCTAAATATCATTCTAGAATCGGTGACAAGAATAAAAGAGTGCCTCAAGTGCCGTGCATCATGTCAATCTTAATATCACTGTTCTCCATTTGCCCCATTCTTCTTTACTTCAAATTAAGCATTAATTTGCAACAGTACATTACAAAAAAACTCACAAAGCTAAATTAAACAATGAGAACTTTCAACAAATCAAGCAATGGCTAAGTATATAAGGCCAAAGAAGCAGACATCTTCACACTGTTACGGAATCTGATTCATTTCTCTCTCGTTTGGAAGAACAACCAAAACAGAATTCTTTCAGAGATAAAAAGCTAAAAGCAGGCTTGAATTTTCACATATAGATTTGCATTACTACTTTTTATGTGTTTTCATCCATTCGAAAGTATTAACTTGAAGTATAATGAAGTTTAAGAAAGAGATAAAAACTAATATGTGCTATTTGAAGGAGAGTGAGAGTCAAAGAGAGAGAAAGAGAATCAAAAAGCTTGCCTTTGCGTTAGCCTGGGGGGGGTCCTAAGTCATATGGTAGGATCTGCCGGTTGCTGCTCTCAGGACATCAATTCATTTATGCAGTCTTGATCTGCCGTCTCATCTCCACTTTGTCTCTTCTCTCTTGCGCAGTCTAGATAGTGGGAAGGGCCCGGCTTGCTACCGCATTCACCCCCCACCAAGTTAGAGCGTCAAAAAGGCATATAAACTTTCACTTATGACAGATGCACCCGGCAATAATCTCTTCATGGGTACTGTGCACTCCTGTTTTCAAATTTGCAAGTAAAGAGATTGCTTTAACTTCCTCATTTCTGACACAGATGTCTACCCAGTTCTACCTGGAGGGTGCAGAGTAGCTGACAAACTGCTGAAAGTTTCTTCCTGTGCTTTTAAGCTATGAGACTACAAGAACAGAAGGAAACTCTTTCTTGCTGCCAAGACGTGTCTTAGTCACCTCGATTCCGCACAGATTAACAACAAATCCTGGAGCTGGGCATTTCCTTAGAGCTCTTTAATATGTTTTTTATTATCACAATAGTTATTTTTTATCCAATATCCCATATTTCTGCATTGCTGCCTTCCAGAAATCTTTAACAGAACCCATTGTAGGATTCAGGAGGCATGCATCATACATTAGCATTTCCACTTGACTAAAGGCTATTTTACTTTAAATTGGAAAAAAGAAATCTTCATATTAAAACTGTTTATTACAAAAAAAATTTAGGACATGTAATCAACGCCACTGACTGAATTTAAAAAGAATACATTTTACCTAATATAGTTACTTCATTACAAATAAAAGATGAAATGTAAAATAGATAATGGCACACTTAACCTCATAAATTCTATAACAGAAGTGCTTCACCAAGCATTTAAAAGCCACAGAAATTAAATCAGAGTTTCAGACAATTTACTATGAATTTAGTTCAAGGTCAGGCAGAGTACAGGAAAGCTGCACAAGACAATACTATTCATAAATCAATGAAAACTGTAATCCAAAGAGTACCAGTTTTACATAAATCTCTCCCTATTGGTGAAGGGAATAATAGGCTGTGAGGTTAAAAACATGGTCCTGTCACAGCTTTGGACCTGAAATTGAAGTGTTTAAGGAGTCAGGATCAGCTTGAATTTCACAGTGGAGTTTTATGGCAGCTAAACCACTATGGCTGAAACAACAATTATGAATAAATCTGCCAAAATAAGTTATTTAAAAATTATTACTCAAATCAAAAGCAATTATTCTTTTTAACTTGTAAAAGTGTTGAAAAGACTTGTAAACATTGGTAATATTTGTTGTAGTGTCATTAACATACAAAATGAATTGTTTAATATACTTTATATGGTACTTTAGTGCCATCATGACACCAATAACAAATAAGAAAATTGGAAAAAGCTTATACAGATAAAGAATCAATCTAGTATATAATAAAACACTCACGTCTCTGTGTCCAGTCCCTCTGAGCAATCTGATTGGCCAGTTCGGCTTTGGTGACACGACAAAAAAGGAAGTGTGAGTGTGAAACACATGAGGAGTTAAAGCATATGAGGCACATGAGAGAGTCGCCTATAAAGACAGCAAGGATAAAACCAGACAGCAGGCAAGAAGGTGCCTTGAAAATAATGGCAGAGTCTGAGAAGAGGCTTTATGGAAACACAGTTGAGAAAAGGAGCCCCGGTTTACAGTCGTTCATGGACAAGGTGCTGAAGGTACAAGTACATGTAGGATAGAAGATAGCTAGTATTTTTTAATTACTTCATTACATGTCTTCAAGAGGCACAGAAGCAACTAGTATCAACATATAATATAAAGACTGTAGTAACTGACATTCTGCAACACACCTGCATGATGCCTCACTGCAACTGCCAAGTCAGAACTTTTCTATTTTAGTTTTCTTTCTTTTAAGCCATTTTGGTGTATATCTGACAGGGGATGGTTGTTTGTCATAAACTATCCATCCATCCATTATCCAACCCGCTATATCCTAACAACAGGGTCACGGGCATCTGCTGGAGCCAATCCCAGCCAACACAGGGAGCAAGGCAGGAAACAAACCCCGGGCAGGGCACCAGCCCACCACAGGGCACACACACACACACACACACACACACACACACACACCAGGGACAATTTAGAATCGCCAATCCACCTAAACTGCATGACTTTGGACTGTGGGAGGAAACCCACGCAGACACGGGGAGAATATGCAAACTCCATGCAGAGAGGACCCGGGAAGCGAACCCAGGTCTCCTTACTGCGAGGCAGCAGTGCTACCACTGTGCCACCGTGCCGCCCCTGTCATAAACTAATGTTTTTATTTATTTAAAAGTCAAGTTTTCCCCTGGATACAAATAAAGTTCTGTCTATCCACCTATTTGGTACACTGGTAATGTTCCAGTGACTGCAAAATTTTTAGTTATAAACTAATACTTAATTTGTAGTACACAGCAAAGAAAAAATCATTTTTGGAATCCTTGCAACCTTGAATTGTACAAAGGATTACTGTACAAACTATCATTAAGGTTTAATTTTCAGAAAATAGAGGGGTGGATTTACTAATTCATGGCAGGTTTTGACCTATGTCTGCAGGTTATGATGCAAATTTAAGCTTTTAATGATCAATGTTATATAAGACACAAAAGGAATGCTGCATTTTGGAGTTAAAACACTACAAAATTCTATATCTAAAAACTATATACAAAAAGGAATAGATTTGCATGCAAAAGTCACTAATGATATTCACAAATTAATAAAAAAAAATAGATTTATGTCTATCTATCTATCTATCTATCTATCTATCTATCTATCTATCTATCTATCTATCTATCTATCTATCTATCTATCTATCTATACTGTAACATATTTGCTTTAATTTCACAAAACTAAACTTTAAGTTGTTGACTAATTTTCACTGTACCGCAAAGGATTTTACATGTAAAAAGGAAATGTAAAGTGAAAAAAAACAATTCCCATTCATGCATGATTTCCTTTGTTTTGAAGTCTTATAATTTTTAATTAACAAGCTGCTTCTCAGGAAAATTGAATTACACAGAAGAAATAACCTAAAGATGCACATGTTAGGTTAACTGGTGGTTGTAACTTGGCTCAGTTGAAGTGCTTTTTGAGTGTGTGTGTGTGTGAGCCCAGTAATGATCTGGTGTCCTATCCAGAGTTTGCCCCTCTCTTGTACTTCATTGGCACGGTCCACCTGTGACCTTCAACCTGGATATGTGGGCTATAAAAGATATTGATCAAATTTCAATATTTGGCCAAATTTGAATTAAAGCAAGGAAAAGTCAAGTCAGGCTAATTTTAATAAGAGTCATCCCAGAATACTGTAATTGTTTTTAAATATGAAAGACATTTTTACCACTTTGTTGGAAAGTGAGAAAGTACAGTATGGCAAAAGTAAAAAGTACAACCTATTTATTGTTTTTGCTGTTTTGAGGATCTATTGCAAATGTGGGATGATGTCTCTAGCATCAGCTGGTTAACTGACTCCAACGTGCTACTACTGTGTACCAGTCCACTGCAGTGCACACGCATGCACACAACCCACATGAACAATTTAGAGTCTCCATCGTAACACTACAAATGTGTCCCTGAGATACAGGACAAGAGCATGTGCAGACAAACTGCGAATGTGCAAGTGACAAAGAAACAGTGCCTGTGCTAAAATCTGAACGGGGGACTATGGAGTTGTAGTTGGAGTCAGTAATACTAACTACTGTGCCACCATTCCACCTGTACTAAATGTGCCTAAAATCTCATAAATGAGAATTCAGAGTGAGCAGCCCCCCCACCTGGACTATTTGGGGTCTTTGTGTAGTTTATAGAAAAGAACAGAATGCTAATTTGGTTATCAATGCTCCATGTACTAATACACCAAGAGGTTATTGGTGTTATGCAAAAACATTTGCAAGAGAAGTACACCATAATATGTAGAACAGAAAGTTTCTTATTCTGTTTGTCTGTTAATGATTTTTTGGTAAGGAAGACAGATGTTCCAAGAGTAAAACAGTTGTAATAAACTCTCAAAACTGATTCTGTGAAGCTCCTGGTAACTTTTATATTGTTTAACATTTATTTGAAATCAAACACAAACATGAGGCTTTCCAGCCAAAACCTCAGGGCAATTACTGTCTGGATTGTCCCTCTTTCTTCCTCTTGCCCCAGGACCCCCACCTTGTTTCTCATACCCCACACAAATGCCTGCACCAAACGATACAACTTAAACCTTAGAACAGCAGTTATATTTACTAAGCATGGCGCCGGGTTGTGGCGACGTGTTGCATGTTGATTAGCAATTAAGAATTTCACTGTAGCCTGCATATGTGACCCTACAAACCTGACTGCAGTATGCAATAATGTAATGAGTGTGTGGGGATGAGGTGAGTACAGAACATGTCGATCCGAGCTTTCATTTTGCTGTTAACAAATTCTGCACTCACTTTGAATGATGAGCTCACTAACTGCTATTATATTTTACATTTTGTACAGTTAAAACAAGAGCATGGTCTCCCTTTTCACAGTTTTAAAAGCGCCATCAGCTAACAGATTCTGCCAGTGTGTTGCCAATTCATTATAATATAAAGTACATTCATTTCATGCCATTACATTTTCTCAACGACACTGTGAAATTTTCATTTGAGTTTCAACGGAGACCAGTTATTGTACAGTATATTCATCCACAGTGCAAAGGACTGCATTAGATGACATGCATTTCTGACAATCTTCTAATAGGAGCTATTTTCAGTTTGGTGAAGGAAGGAATTCAGCAATAATGTGATGCAAGTGTTTGAAATGGCAATACCGTCGTCTCTCCACCATTTATAAGCTACAGAGCTACAGTTTACTATCACTTGAAGCTACAGCTGCTTTTCAATGCTACACCTTTGACACCTGGTTCTCTTAGCTAACTGGAACATTAGATTGATGAAATCACATGAGTAACATGAATGTGCACTTTGCAATACAGGCACAGATAGTTTAATTGTGGGAAAAAAAACCTCTAAAGACTTTGATGGGAATTTAGCCTTTTATTTTGAAGGAGACAAAAGAACAGTAACAGACTAAGTTATAAAAAGCTGAATAATTAAAATTCCATAATTCTGGTAGCATACTGTTAACTACAATTAAATGGAAAGTAACTGAACAAAGCGAGCAATTGAATTCGTTGAAAAAAAGAAAATATGAGCAAAGGCAATATGATACGACTGTCCTATGTGCACAGTCGCCTATATAGTAAAGACCAATTTATGAAGCAACTTAAGAAGTAATGTTTTAAGAGCTTCTTGAATGATGAACACAACAAACAGTCTGCCAGGTAAGCCCTGAGCCACATCATCAGCATAGCTGTCTGAGCCTAGGAGAGACTGGAAGTATGTAACCTGATCTCACCTTGTCCTTACTTGTCATCCCTTCTCAGTCCTACTTCGGCTTCTCTCTTTCTACAACTTTATTATATCATTTCACTCTTTCTTCCCTCCATGCACGCAGGGTGGAATGGGTGAAGAAGAGTGTTAGGAGTAATTTGTGACAGACGGTTATCAGCAAGAGTGAAGGGAAAGGTCTACAGGACAGTAGTGAGACCAGCTATGTTATACGGGTTGGAGACGGTGGCACTGACCAGAATGCAGGAGACGGAGCTGGAGGTGGCAGAATTAAAGATGCTAAGATTTACATTGGGTGTGACGAGGATGGACAGGATTAGAAATGGGGACATTAGAGGGTCAGCTCAGGCCGGACGGTTTGGAGACAAAGTCAGAGAGGCAAAATTGTACTGGTTTGGACATGTACAGAGGAGAGATTCTGGGTATACTGGGAGAAGGATGTTAAGAATAGAGCTGGCAGGAAAGAGGAAAAGAGGAAGGCCTAAGAGATGGTTTATGGATGTGGTGAGAGAAGACATAAAGGTGGTGGGTGTAACAGAACAAGATGATGAGGACAGGAAGATATGGAAAAAGGTGATCCACTGTGGTGACCCCTAATGGGAGCAGCCAAAAGAAGAAGAAAACTCTTTCTTCCCTCCACATCTTTCTAATGGTCCTGCCGGTCAAGTAGGCAAGAGCTGTTTGTCTGAACAATGGAGGAGGAGGAGGAGGTGTTATGAGCAGTACATTTTTATTTATTTATTTTTTCATTTTATTGTAATCATTCATACAAATCGATCCATTTTTACAAAAAATAGGATTGAAAAACAAGTCGACCCCCACCCTTGAGAGAGAGAGCATGGCCAATGGGGTAAAACTTAAGGCTTGTAAACATAGCTAAATTGATGAGTTTAATAGGCCAGTAGAGATGAATAGAGAAGAAAAAGAAATGCGGAGATAATTGCTTCCTCGGTGCTTTAAGAGCTTATTCTAAAATTTTATTGATTATATCCTGCCAGGTTTTAAAAAAAATCTGTACAGATCCTCTAACTGAATATTTGATTTTTTCCAATTTCAAATAGTATAAAACATCGGTTTCCCATTGACTTAAAAGAGGAGAGTTAGGATTCTAACAGTTTAGCAAAATAAGTCTGCGTGCCAAAAGTGTAGTGAATGCAATCACAGTTTGTTTGTCCTTCTCCACTTTAAACCCATCTGGAAGAACACCAAACACAGCTGTTAATGGGTTAGGAGGGATTGTGACACCAAGGCTGTCTGAAAGGCACTTAAAAATTTTGGTCCAAAATGATGTTAATTTGGAGCAGGCCCAAAACATGAGGCTGGGACTTGATTGCAGCGTTCGCAGGTTGGATCTTGCCCTGGAAACATTTTGGACAGTTTTAGGCAAGACAGATGTGCTCGATATATAACTTTGAGTTGAATAATTGTATGCTTTGCGCATATGGAGCTCGAGTGAAGTTTCTGCATTGCTACTTTCCACTCCCTTTCTGATATATTGATTAAGAGATCTTTTTCCCATTGTCCTCTTGGATCTTTGAAAGGGAGGGACTGTAAAATAATTTTATATATTGTAGAGATGGTGTCTAAGCCCTTAAAATTGAGCAATATTTTTTCCAGCATGGACGAGGGTGCAAGATGAGGAAAGTCGGGAAGGTTCTGTTTAACAAAGTTCCTAATTTGAAGATAGTGAAAGAAATGTGTAGCTGGAAAGTTAAATTTGGAATGTAATTGTTCGTAGGATGCAAAGATGTTGTCTATATAAAGATCTCTGAGCATTTTAATCCCAAATTTTTTCCAGATATTAAAAACTGCATATGTTTGCGAGGGTTGAAAGAGGTGGTTCTCTTGCAGAGGTGCCACAGATAAAAGCTTCTCCATCTTAAAATGCTTTCTACATTGGTTCCATATTCTGAGTGAGTGAAGCACAATTGGGTTGTTAGTATATTGCATATAACTTGCATTTATTGGGGCACAAAGCAGAGAATATAAAGAAGTACTACAGGATTTTACTTCTATTGCGGACCAAGCCTGTGTATGTTCATCTATTTGTGTCCAGGTTTTTATAGCTTGTATGTTTGCTGTCCAGTAATAAAACTGAAAGTTAGGTAGAGCCATGCTACCTTCTGCCTTAGGTCTTTGTAGAGTCGCTCTTTGGCTACGTGGATGTTTTGAGTTCCAAATAAATGAGGTTATTGTTGAATCTAATTGCTTAAAAAATTATTTATTGATGTATATTGGAATGTTTTGAAATAAACAAAGAAGCTTAGGAAGAATATTCATCTTAACAACGTTAATTCTTCCATCTAGAGTGAGATGAAGGGTTGACCATCTATGCAAGTCTTGCTTAATTTTTTCCATACAAACGGCGGGGTGTTTGACTTTGTTGGTGAATACATTACATTAAACAGGCATCGAAAATTGGAGGATAAGTGTTGACCCTTGATAAATTCAGTTTGATTTGTGATATTATTGAAGGCAGCACTTTCTCCATCCTTCTAGCTATGATTTTTGAGAGTATCTTAACATCATTATTCAGAAATGAAATTGGTCTATATGATGCACATTGTAATAAGTCCTTATTTTGTTTAGGAAAGACAGTGATTAATGCTTGGCGAAAAGTTTGAGGTAGAATTTGATTGTCTCTAACTTCTGTAAATGTTGCTAATAGGAGGGGAGCTAGCTGAGCGGAGAATTTCTTATAAAATTCTGAAGGGTAGCCATCAGGGCCTGCTGCTTTCCTGCCTTGAAGTGACTTTATAGCATCTAGTAATTCTGAAGTTTATCCAGTTCCTCCGCACTAAAAGTATATATTTGTGGTAATTGTAATGTATCCAGAAATGCATTAGATTGTGTGTTGTCTTCTTTAAACTCAGTAGAATATAAGGATTTATAGTAGTCTCTAAATGTGTGCATTATATTTTTATTGTCAATGATTTCATCTCCGTTTGTGTTGGTGATTACTGGGATTGCATTGCGAACTTCTTGCTTGTGGATTTGTTGAGCTAAAAGCTTATTAGCTTTCTCTCCATGTTCATAGTAATGATGTCTGGATTTATAAACTAGTTGTTCAATTTCTTTAGTTGTCAAGAGGTTGAGTTCTGAATGCAGAGCCTGCCTTTTCCCATGTAGAGCCTTGCTTGGTTGCCTGGCATGTTCTTCATCTATTCTAGTAATTTCGCTTTTTAGTTCTGATACTTTCTTGGTTTCTAATTTATTCCTGTGGAAAAGATATGAAATAATCTGTCCTCTTAAGAAGGCCTTTAGAGTTTCCCCAGAGTATTCCTGCAGAAACCTCTGAGGATGTATTTGTCTCTAGGAAGAAACTGATTTCTTTGGATATAAATTCTGTACAGTTCTCGTCTGATAATAGAAGCAGATTAAGATGCCATCTACGAGGTGAGTGTGTGGGGCATAGTGACTTTAGCTCCAAGATCAGAGGTGCATGTTCGGAAATAACAATAGCATCGTACTTGCAAGATTTAATTGTAGGCAAGCAATTATTATCTATAAAGAAATAATCTATTCTTGAGTAGCAATGATGTACTGGTGAGTAGAAAGAATATGTTCTTGAAGTTTTGGTTTAGAAACCTCCAGGGGTCTGAAAAGTTGTGGTCAGTTACAAACTGTGTAATTATCTTTGCAGTGTTAGATGTCATCCCCACTGTGACAGGAGTCCTATCTAAGAGTGGATTTAAAACACAATTCCCCAAGTCCCCAGCCATTATAATTTTATGAGTGTTCACACTGGGGATGGATACAAATACATTTTGTATGAATTCCTTATCATCGACATTAGGTGCATAAACATTTATCAAAATCATTTTACAGTTAAATAAGTTGCCCATGACCTTCACATATCTCCCTTCCGGATCAGATACTACATCTGATGCTACAAATGAGACTGTTCTATGTATGAGAATTCCCACACCTCTAGTTTTCTTTGTAAAGCTAGAATGGAACATTTGGCCAGCCCAGTCCCTTTGCAGATGGTACTGATCCTTGCTTAGTAAGTGGGTCTCCTGTAAAAATACTATTTAAGCGTTTAAACCTGTTGGGTGAGAGAGTACTTTCTTTCTCTTTAATTCGTGATTCAGGCCTTTAACATTCCACCTCACAAAGTTAACTGTCCCATCATGGAGATATTTTGATGTCAGTACATTTTTAAAATTTACCATGAGTGAGATTCATTTTTTTGTCAAAAAGTATACATGAGTTTAAGGGTTTTTTATACCCAAGAACATTTTTGGCTATTCATTATGATTCAATTTTACTTCTTGAAATCAGCATTTATTATTTTCTTACTATTTTCGCATTATTGCAACAGGATTTTGTTTTGTTAGTGGGTACTTCCATGTCAGGAGTATTTTTGTTAGGCTGCTGCTGCTGGGGGGCCTGGTTCTGGATGATGCCATGTCTAACACTTAGCTTAACCATTAGCACGACACTCTAAATATCGGCATGACACGCTGTTCAATATTCATGCTTAAGGATATAAATAAAGAGTTTTGTGTGTGATTTTTGATCTAATATCTTACCATTCCCTTAGCCTAAGAACTTAGAACTTTCCAAGGGAACTTGAACTTTTAGTTTCTGTTTGACTTTGGTAATAGAATTACCATCCTTTCGGTATTGATCGATTTCTGTCCTTGTCCTTTGAATGTTCTTCCCATCCCAAGAAGAACAGAAGGAAAAGGAGGAGGGCAGGTTGATTTAACTGTTTATACTATAGAGAAATCATTTACACATAATTTTATATGTTTTTCCCTGTTTTGTTACAATGGTATCACTGATAACATGAATGCATTGTTATTTTGTATGCTGCTGTGCGTCCCAGTTGCAGCCATTTTATGAATTGTCTTAGTAGCTTCTGTTGTTACCACTTGTTGACTGCATGTGACTGTGTCTGATGGTATCCACAGGTGATTATTTAAGAGAGCTAAGGGGTGTCATTCTTTGTCTAAGTTTTAGGACTCTCCAAATAAACTAAAGCTTTGCAGTTTAACTATATAAGGACAGGATTTTGAGTAGCTAGGAATCCTTTAACTTTGTTTTTTGACTTTTGACTTGCATGTTGTGATTTGCTGTTTATTTGCCTGATTCAATAGTTAAGACTTTTGCCTGTTTACCTCAGAGCACTATTTTGCCTGGCCATTTTTACTTTCTCATATACGAAGCATAGGGCAAGTATTGTAATCGTCCAAAGATTTGATGTCAAGATTTTGAAGTATCTCGACGTTTTAGACCTCGCTGACTTTTCCGTATACAAAGTATAGGGAAAGTATTGGAATCCTCCAAAAATTCCATTTCGAGATTGTGATGAATCTCAACGTTTTAGACCTCCCTGAGTCCGAAAATACCATTTTTGGATCATGTCTGTGTGTCTATCTGTGTGTATGTAAACACGATAACTTGAGTACACGTTCACTTAGGTCACCCAAATTTTGCATATAAGTATTAGGTACAAAACGTAGATTTTTATCAACTTTTGATAAACTTTTCCGTTAACCAGAAGTGATACTTTACCTTTTACTCATGCGGCTGCACAGTCTGATTTAT
Source organism: Erpetoichthys calabaricus (assembly GCF_900747795.2). Classification (NCBI taxonomy): domain Eukaryota; kingdom Metazoa; phylum Chordata; class Cladistia; order Polypteriformes; family Polypteridae; genus Erpetoichthys; species Erpetoichthys calabaricus. The sequence goes on along the minus strand of NC_041404.2, from coordinate 166,045,832 downwards.
TCAACTTTACTTTTTTAATAATTGTTCAATATATTATTAATTTGATTTGTTGTTGATGGTTTTTTAATTTACATAATATAAAAATATAATCATTGTCTTGTGGTTTACTCCTCAAATATTCATCCCCATATCCGAGTATACGAGAAATTCTAGGGGAGACCACTCCCGATTTTTAGTATCTTCATTTCCTAGTCCATTCAAGATGTGATTAATTTAACACAAAATATTCAAAATGCACATTTCGTCTATATTCAGTTAATAATAACACCAGTTACAGAGTGACAGTGTAATAATGATGGTGCAAAAAATAGAGAGAAGCCAAAGGAAAGCCCATTTATAAATGTTTACAATTTAGATTGCCAATTTTTAATATCTGAATTATTTGTAATTGTAGACTGTATTTCATTTTCAGTTATGCTATGTATGTATTGGTCATCATATTGGTCATAGGGCAGTGATGGACCAATCATAATTGTCACGTGTTGCTTTTTGATTACTCACAATGAAAAGAACACACTTACATGCTAACTTTGTGTTTTCGGTGCACAGAACAAAAACAAATCATCCATGACATTTATCATTGTATCATTTCTTTATGCCTCTCAAGACTGTCAGAAAGAAAAAAAAAAGCTTTGCTAGCTAACTTTGCTTTTGCAAAACAACCTAAACCATTCAACCTGTTCGGTGCTGTTAGTGTTAACCCAGCAAATGCTGCTAACACAACACTAGGTCAGCAAGCCATTTTTTAGGAGCAGCTGACCTGCCAACTGAGCCTAACTAGCAGTATATCTCTGCAGAGAAACACGCTGATGTTACTGTGTCCTGGTCTGCACTCATATATTAAGGTAAGGTGTGAAGGGCAGTAAGGTGTGAAGCATAAAAGCTCACAAGAACTATGAGGGACTACAGACTAGCACAAAAATGATGCATAAAGCCTTCTGTTCTCAGAAAGGGTGTGAATTTACTTGAAAATTAAAATTAATGCAGAAGCAAACAGCCTTGTACAGAAAACATTGCAGAAAAAAAAATAATCTATAAGGACCTCATTAGTATATCAGGTAAAAAGCACAAGTGAGATCACCAAGATAAATGAAAAGGAGTTTCTGTCAATAAAGTAGCTTGACATTAACGCTAATCAGCCTCAACAAATAGCAGTTTCTTTCAGATCTTCCCTACACCTTCACAACCTACCGTATTATTACTTTTTTATGATCCAAACCCATCACTGACTACATTCGCCTCTGCATAATTTGATTTGATGAGTTTTGCTCATCTTTCCACTTACTTGGACTTGTAAATGTTCATCCTGTCAGCCATGCCCACGCCAGCATTATCTGGTCACTGAGACACAGCAGCAAACCACCTTGAAATTTGAACCATACGTACGTCATTCAGTTCCACCACTCAACCACCTATAAGTAAGGTTATGTGTAACATTCTTCACATAAATGTGCAATGGCCTAACCTTTGCCTAATTTCTGCTGCAATATGAAGGATAAGGAAGTTACCTTCATGTATTATAAAGTAACCCCCCACCCCACTGGGATCAACACTTTTTGGGTAGACTTCATCCCTCCCCAGTTATCCTGCATTTCTGTATTTTAAAAATGCACAAGAAAATAAAGGACTAGATAAAGCAATAAAACCTCAATGCAATATTAGATTAGATTAGATAAACTTTATTAATCCCACGGAGAAATATATGCATGTACAAACACATAGACCATACAAACAGACACATACTGCGTTCTTTTTAATGAATGTTTTTTGCTTTTTCACCATTAAATAATTAAAACTGTTCTGTAGATGATGGTCAGGCCAAGACCTAGTGTTACAGCTGCTTGATTGTCACAGATGCAGACTGAATTTAAAGCATGCCAGACTGGCTGGTGCTTTAATTAAAATCTCTTTTTGATGAAAGTCTGCTGAATGATCCTGTTTATAAGAATTAAATGTGTAAAATGTGGTGATGCACTGAGGCTTTATGAGAGACGTACTTGGATTAGATATGTTACACACAGTAAGTGAGCAGTACGCTGCACATTCATTAGGACTGCCACCTCACAGGTCCAGAGAACGGGTTTTGATTCACACTAACATGGTTACCATTAGCATGAAGCTGGTACAATCTCTGGGCACATCCCAAACACATGTAGGCTTACTGGTGACTTTAAATGGCTCAGCATGCATGAGTGTGCGTGTATGTGTGTGTTACTTACATTAGTGTTCTATATTGGTTTGCAGTCCATGGAAAAAGTGGGGACAGAACACAAACATATGGGTCTATAATAAATAGACGACTAGAATTAAGTGTTAAGAACAAATTCATTTATGAAAGTGTCAGTTTCATGCCAAATCTTTGTTTATATGCATTATTTACTTTCAATTAACTAATTTTGCACAGTTAACTGATTCATGCTATTCAGTCAAAGATGCTCATGACATTCTGTTTTTACTCACATTTAAAAACATGTAGAGTGAGAAGTGTGTGACAGAAACAAAAAATGTAACGGTTATTTTTTGGGTTTATGAACAGATGGCCAGTTGCACCTCAAATTCCTTTTCACCACTCGCTGTTACCTTGAGCATTTTTTGAGGCAGGACCCATTTGCTAAACATGAATAAACCACCTTAGTCTGTTTCTCCTCAGCAGAACAACTATCACCTCTTTCTCTCACCGCATAACATTTTACACATCCACCTGATCATGGAAAAGCTTACAGGAGCTGTTTGAAGAGTAGCATGCTGTATAGGAGTGATCTGTGGGAGATGCAGGTTGAAATATGAAGAAAATCTAGAAATAACAGATGACAATGATGATGTGGATGTATGGTGTAATACAAATATAAGCAGGAATAAGTGAAATCTGTTTATGACATAAACAAGATTTCATCTTAGAAATAGGCTCCAAGTGTTCTTAAAGGGCTGCTATTTTCACAAATATCAGAATCCACATATAAAAATGGACACTAATGCATAACGTTTATAAAAAACAGTAACTGTCATAGCATAAGTAGCAATCTGGTAAGACCATGGAATATGGTTTTTAAAAAAGTACATTTTCTTAGGGTACTTTTTACTCCAGGGAGGCACGGTGGCGCTGCTGCCTTGCAGTTAGGAGACCTGGGTTCACTTCCCAGGTCCTCCCTGCGTGGAGTTTGCATGTTCTCCCCGTGTCTGCGTGGGTTTCCTCCCACAGTCCAAAGACATGCAGGTTAGGTGCATTGGCGATCCTAAATTGTGCTTGGTGTGTGGGTGTGTGTGTGTGTGTGTGTGTCCTGTGGTGGGCTGGCACCCTGCCCGGGATTTGTTCCTGCCTTGTGCCCTGTGTTGGCTGGGATTGGCTCCTGCAGACCCCTGTGACCCTGCGTTAGGATATAGCGGGTTGGATGATGACTGACTGACTGACTTTTTACTCCACTGTATACAGCATATATTTTGAGCAGCGGAGTGGTAAAGTGAGTGATGTTGCCTCAAAATTCAGAAGAATGAGTTTAATCCCAAGCTCGGTCGCTATCTGCGTGAAGTCTTTCCATACTCCAAAATTTGTCATTAGTATTAGTTGTCCCCAGAACGTACTTCCATCTACCAAAAACACTAAAAAGATACTTGGCAGTTGGTTCAGAATCAGGGATAGTGAGAAAAAAAGCAAATGTTTTTCACATTATTGAAATAAATAATTAATACACACATGCCCTAAGCATTCCAGATAACACTATTAGTACCTTTGGCTCAAGACAGTTTTGCAACAAATAATGCGGTTTTGTTGGATACATGAAAACCACCATAGTAGTTTCAGTTCTGGCCGCTTGTTGCACTTCTGCAAGGCGTTGGGCCACGGACAAACAACAGAATCAAAAAGATTACAGACAATATGTTAATTATAAACTGAATGGAAATGTGTTAAACATCTAGTGTCATACAAAAGTAACCATCTACATGTGATTTTTCAAGTAGAGAGTCATAAGAAGATGTAGCCTACTATGGAAGTGGGGAGGTAGGAAATATGAAGGCCAGCCTCTTCACTTGACATATTAGGACTGCTGAGGCTTCCTACTACTCAGGTCTACTTCGGATAGCTAGTGATTTTTTTTTTTGAGTGTAACAACATTTGAATTCTGTGATTTATAAGTTTTATTTAGGTGGTCAGAATAACATGAACTGCTATACTCTGTTTAAGAGTATATTTCGAATTGTCTCCTAACTTTGCTATGTCCTATTAAGTACTAAAGCATTACTATTATTATAATTTTAATCATCATTACAACGGGAGCAGCCGAAAGAAGAAGAAGATTATAACATAACATAAAATTTCAAACCTTTTTATTCCAGTTAAAGGTCATTGGGGCCAAATCCTATCCCAGCAGCACTGGATTTAAGACAAGAACCAACCCTGGACCACCTCAGTCCATCATAGGGCCTATGTACTTACGCAATCAAATCAACAATTAACTTCACTTTCTTTACTTTAAAGATGTGTGAGAAAAACCCACAGAAACACAGGGAAAACATGCACCATCTACATGAACAACAACTGGGCACAGGTACTTATGAAGCAGCATTATTATTTAGCAGGCACCTTCACCCAAGATGTCTTAAAATACAGTACTGAGAAATACACAGTATATATGACATTTTCCCAGGAGTGGACATGGCTAACAGAAGATGAAGTCAGAGAACAAGAAGCTTATTAATGGAGAACACCTATATGTATATATATATATATATATATATATATATATATATATATATATATATATATATATATACTGTATATAAAATGCTCAGGGTTGTGTCTGTCTGTCATGCATTTACTTGCGACTGACTAAGGTTACAACCTTGGTCTTAATCAAAAAGTATGACAGGAACAGGCACTGATAGAACAAAAAAATGTGGCTAGCAGCAAACACCACAAAATTATCAGAGTTTGCGTCATTATGGTAAACTGTATAGGCAAACAAATCAAGAAGGTGACATGGCAGAGAGAAAAAGAAAAGTAGCGACATCTGCTGGGTATGAAGCAAATTGCAGAAACCAATTTCATGATAGGAAGAAGAAGAATAACAGCTCCCATATCCAGTGCCCATCAAGCACATACAGTGCAGCAACCTGCTAGCACTCGTGAACCACTATAACCTTGATCCTGGTAAAACAGGTCTGGCTGTTTTATAGACTAGGTTGATTTTTACATCTGCTGAGCATGAAGCCAATTGCAGATGCAATTACATGATAGGAAGAAGAAGAAGAAGAAGAAGAAGAAGAAGAAGAAGAAGAAGAAGAAGAAGAAGAAGAAGAAGAAGAATGACAGTCTGGCATACGCTGTATGCAACCTGTTGGTACTCGTGAACTACTGGGACTGGGACCCTTGATCATTGGGGTAGAATCTTGATCTTGGTGTTAATCAAAAGTGTATGATGTGATAGGGGCTGGTGAAGCAAAACATGAGGCTAACGGAAACTTCCGCAAAGTTATTGGGGTTCACGTCTTTCTTACGGCAAACTGCATGGGCAAACGGGTTGAGAAAGATAAAGAAGAGCAGCGACATCTGCTGGGTGTGAACTAAATAACAGAAGCTGAACACGCAAAAGGAAGGAGAAAAATTGACTGTTCTGGCATCCACTGCATGTCAAGTACATGCAGGGCAGCAATCTGCTGGTACTTGCAAACCACTGGGGCTACAAGGTTCACCTTGGGAGGACCAGAGGTCTGTGTGTTTTCTAGAAAATGTTGATTTTTGTTTCTGCTGAGCGTGAGGATAATTGCAGAATCCAATTACTGTACATAATAGGAAGAAGAAGAATGACAGCTATGGAATCCTCTGCATGCAGCTTCCAGGTACTCGTGAACTATTGGGACTGTACCCTTGATCTTGGGAGGGCCGGACGTCCATGTGTTTTCTAGAATATGTTGATTTTTGCAAGTAGCCCTGAGAAAATCCTTCTCCTTAATAAAGAATAATACTGGCAATAAAAATAACCACCCTCATGGAATACCACTCAGTTTTGGTTTTTGGTTTTGGTTTGGTTTCTTTATTTAGTCATGTTTACACAGGAAAACATGAAATTTGCCTTCTCAGTTGCATCTAATAACAGGTAACAGACAGAATGAAATAAAACAGACAAATAGAAATAAGAAAGGTTAAGGTAAGGCAGTTAGATAAAACATATTTATACCAAAAAAAAAAAAAAAAGGTAACAGGATATATATCAAAACCTTAAACATTATCTCCGATATTTCTTATTGAAAAGTCGTATGGCACTAGGAAGAAAGGAGTTTCTGTGTGGGTTTTCAAAGCAACTATCCTTCCTGATTTACTGAACTTTAGTTCTACATGTAATGGATGTCTGTCATCAGTTGAGATGATTTCCAGTTTCTTTAACATTGCCCTCTGACACACACTAGTCAAATCATCTACAGCAGCCCCAATAACTTTAGCTGCATACTTTGTAATCTGCTGGAGCTTTTTTGAGTTTTGGTTTGTCAGACTATTAAACCAGGCAATGAAACTGAAAGTGATCACAGACTGGATCATACTGCGATAGAAGGACAACATGAGGTCCTTGTCTACTTTAAATAGTTTGAGTTTATGGAGGAGAAATAAGCGCTGGTTGCATTTAGAAAGTAATTTTTTTGTATTTGTATTCCAGTTAAGATTGTTATCTAGGTAAGTTCCTAAGTATTTATATTCATTCACTATTTCTACCTCCTCTCCCAGAACTACAATAGGTGGTAGAGGGCACACCACCCTATATAACCACATAATGTTATATTGCTAATCAATTAAGTTGTATTTCTTTGAGCAGCAGGAAGAAACACATTTGAACACAGAGAGAACATGCTATGTTAGCAGAGAAGGTGTCATAAATGCAATTGAAACCAGGGTCCTAGAGCTGTGACACCCTACCTGTTGTGCCAATAGGCTTTTTTTTATTAGAACTCAGAAATCCACACATTTTTTCATAACAATATTCTATTATTTATAACTATAAATGAAACTGACATTGAATACTAACATCTTTAATTATAAGACTGTAAATATTTAATTGTTTATCTTTTGTCTTTTGCTAGCAATGTATTAGTTATATGATTCACAAAGACTCAAATCTCAGCTACAGTATATGAACCAGGAGTGATATGCTGAAGAGAGGTTAAAAGCATACACTCTACAGACCAATTCTAAGAATTATGCTCTTACAGAGTAAAAGAGAATTGGAATGTCGTTCTTATTAAATAGTAAAATAACTGGTTTAAAAATATATGTCTCCATTATGGTTTGGCTTAGATTCTGCCTATGGTTTTACTTGTGTGTCCTCTTATGATTTTGTCCTACCAAACCACCAATGCTAATTAGTCAGATTGGTAAATGTTTAATGTTGGTAAAGGTTTAATTCACTTATTGAGTTATTATAGAACTGATGGAGCTGTTTAATGATGCTTTGACTTTCAGTCCTGGGCCTTTCCCAAATGTATTTCGTCCTTGGAAATCATGAAGCAATTACTGTATATAAGAGGTGGGGTCTGCTAACTGTAAAGGGATTCAATGGGTGTGGCATTCCGTTCTCGTTGGCCTGTAGACAGTTATACTCCTTGTGAGCTCTCTTGTGTCGGTGCTTTGCCACTTAGGGAAATTCTCAAGTTCTTTAGGTGGAGTGGTGGCTCCGAGGCTAGGGATCTGCACTGGCAATCGAAAGGTTGCCAGTTTGAATCCCGTAAAATGCCAAAAGGGACTCTGCTCTGTTGGGCCCTTGAGCAAGGCCCTTAACCTGTAATTGCTAAACGCTTTGAGTAGTGAGAAAAGAGCTATATAAATGAAAAAAAATTATTATAGATTTGCTAGTCTAACTCCCCCTATTGTTTGGGTAAAGCTCTTTATACGGTCTCCTTCACTTCTATTTGGATTTTATTTTTTTTCGTGCTAAACCTCCTAATTAGTACTTTTTCACTTTCAGGGGCTACATTTTGAGTTCTGTTTTAGGCTTTTTGGTTGAATTTAAATGCTCCAGCTCATCCTTTTTTGTTTCCCAGACCCTTGTAGTTCCCCAAATTCTGATCTGATAATTTTCAGGTCATTGTTTAATTACATAGATTAGCTTTGTGGTTATTCTCCTTGTGTGGTATTTCCTTATTTTGCTAGAACTTTCTTTTATTTTAAATTAAATTAAGGTTTTAATTTTAGTTCAAGCTGTTTTTGTAGCTCACAATTTACATTATGCTATGTGCTGATTAAGGTGAGAGGTTGGGTGTTAATGAGCCCAGGCTCTTTTTAGCTGCATCTGCTTTCTCACATTGTTTTAGTATTAGATTTAACTTCAAAATTATAATACAATCTCAAAGAATACCATCTTATTGTAGGTTCACAATTACTGGTCTTCATACTGGTTGCAGTTCTAGAAATTAAAATGTAAAAGTGTGAAATATTGAACAACCATCCAGCCCTAAAACTTCAAGAATATTTTGTGCTTCAACAAAAATGCCTTTAACACTGTTCAGAAAATTTCAGTGAATGCTTTCAGAAAAGCATTTTTTATTTGGATTAGCCATTAAATGCTTAAAAAAGCCTTTTCTTATACTAGGAATTAGGAATAGCATCATTGCATCTTTTTTTTTAGACTTTTTTCTTTCTTACGCCCTTTCTAATAATAAGAGCCTTAAAAACAATCGAGATTTGAGGTGCAATTGCACCTATTTTTGTTGAAAACTTATGACTTTCTCAAAGTCACATAATCAAATGCTGAGTCATTAGGGGGTCTGGCATCCCAGGACAGGCAACATCCCATTACATGTCCCACTAACACACAATCACACTCACACAGGCCAATATGGTATGACTAGTTAAACTAACCAGCACATCTTTGGGAATGTGTGCATCCAGAGAAAAAAATGTCCAAACTCCACATACAGTACATAGTGACCAGACTGGGAATTTAAATCCAGAGTACTGGATATATGCAAACCTAAAAGTACACAACTATGTCTCCTTTGAAAAATGTTGCCAGAGCATAATTTTGGATAGAGCTGTTGGAATATATTTCCTATCCCATACTTGTTCATGCTTGGTTGACTACTGACTCTAAATTAGCTTAGAATGAGTGAGAGTGTGTGCTTTACGCTTAACTGCCATTCTTTCCATGGATGGTTACATTTGTACCCAAGGCTGATGGGATAAAACCCAGTTCCTGACAAAAATCTATAATTGAAAAAGGAGGTTTGTGGGATGGATGCATGGGTAAAAGGACATCACACACTATGGAGTCTGAAGAGACCAGCAAAATCTCTCAAAAAGTACTCAAAGCAAAGCAATACACAGAAGTAATCAGATTCAAATATACATTCTGTGTCCAAGGTTTGTCGTTAACAGAGAAGAGGGAGACAAAAATGGTTTCTGCCTAAAAGAAGAACTGCTTACGAGTCTCTGAGCATCTCTATTGGCATTTCAGGTATTCTATCCACTGTATTTTATGGTTCTGTCTCTTTCTGACTTTTTCTTTAAGGGGTACCTCTAAGGTCTTTCCCTCCCTCCAAAATCATATGGCTGCCTTTTTTGGACTAGGCTTTGTCTGCTATAAATGACATCAAATGCTGTATCTGAGCTCATTAGCACAGCTTAATGCCTCACAGTTATTGATACTGTATGTCTTCAGTACTCAATATGAGCGGAAGAAAGATATTAAACAGGTTAAATGAGTGGTATGGTGGTGCAGCAGTTAATGACTCTGCTTCACAAATTCATTTGTCTTAGGTTTCCTGTCTTGCACCGAGTCCTGCTAGCATGAGCTCTTACCCAATGCAATGCTATGTTATATTATATTAGATAAAGAAGCAGGTATGTCCACCAGTGAGGGAAAATACCATAATGCCTAGCTTTCTAATTGTACAGTGGTCCTGCTTCAGCAAATAGAGGTGCTTTGAAAGCCAGCTCTGCTGCTCAAGGTGCTTTAAAAATGTCACTGACAATGTACATTCTTAAAAGCAGAAGAAGTACATTTTAAACATTGCAGATCTGGTACGCTCTGAAAAAAGAGGCCTGCATCCGATCTGCATGGCCAGATGTGCAGGAAAACCAATGAAACGCATGGATGAATGTGCTGTCAGCGAGCAGAATAAGGAGTTTTCGTCAATTTCATTTTGAAACAAGTCCTGTACTTTCTTTCCATATACGGTGAACATTTTATTTGCAACTAAGTTTTCAAGTTTAAATGGAAATGTGTTTGCCCATATGGGGTTATGAAAAGACAGAGAGAAAGGACCTTAGAAAGTTTGCATTGCAGGTGTGGTTTATCATCAGCCCAGTGTTAGACGGTTCTTATAAAGACTGGCTGCTACACTGTTGAAAAACACTTTCATGACCAGAAGGTCAGCACACAAATACAGGAGCAAATTTTGGTATTGAGAGGAGTGAGTTCACTAATAGAACAAGGTTTTCACAGTGTTCAGTTAATAAATGCAGACATTGTGAATATGCCAGGGATCAAAAGGGGGATGTCTGAGCTGTGCACAAGCAGATCAGCATAGGAGGACTGGGATTTCCAATCTACTGATGCTCTGGTGTCTCTTTAACATCCAACACCTTACAAGGCTCCTGCCCTTCTGGATATCTACAGCTTCACACGACTCTATCTACAGTCAACTAACTTTGCTTTTGTTATATTGCTACTGCCTACAGCAGTACTAAGCTTCTGGTGGTCCATCTTGTATTTTGTTCTATGTGGCTTGTTAATAGGTTCAGGTTCAGGTTGGGGAGCATGCACTGGTACAGCACATTGCTTCACCCACCACACGAGAAAATCAGCTCAGGATCCTTGTTGGCAACTACCCAGGCAGACACGCGGTCCAGTCCCACTCTCCGGAAAGTACTCTCTATCTGCCGCAGCCAGTTATTACATGGGCGTCCCCCTGGCCTGGTCTATATGCTCAACAATGAGGATCCTGCGAGCCGGATCACCCTTGGGGAATCACGCCACATAGCCGTAGTGCCATAACTGATGCTCCCTTACAATGCAGGTAATGTGCCTCATTCGGGACTCCATGAGCAACCACTCATTCGACACAAAGCCAAACCAGCAGTACCCAAGGATTCTCCGAAGAGAAACAGTACCAAAGGAGTCCAGTCTTTGTCTCATGTCACTGGATAGTGTCCATGAGCCTAAGAAATAAGTAAGGTGTTTTAAGCTACTTAAAAATAAAAAATATAAGTATATACTTTATTTGTGACTACTCATTGTGATGGACTGGCACTGATTCCTTGTTTTAATTACTGCATTTAGCCTGAAGCTTCTGGAATAGGCTCAGTGACCCTGTAAAGGATTATATGGGTTCAAATCTGAATTGATTATCTGTGGTTTGCATATGTTGTAGCAAATATGTTCATATTATGAAGTGAATTCTCCATCTGTCAGTTGACTAATTGATTACTTGCTAAATGCAGTTATAGCACTACACAGTACTTGTTAAACAGTAAACAACATCACAAATTCAAGATATCTGGAGTCACAAGGGAGCTACATTATTGGACAGCCGAAAGTTACAGGAGACCACCTGTAGCGAGTTAAATCAGGGCCGTCTTAACATCATCATAGGCCCTCGGGCGAAGTAGTGTGCTGGGGCCCCTGCTTTGATAGCAAAACAGAAACATACATAGGCATCAAAAACATCGTGGGCCCCTATGCTCCTGGGGGCACTGGCAAACATTAAGATGGCCCCGAGTGAAATTACAGAGTTTGGAGTTAGGTTAGTATCTTAGGGCTATCACAACATTGTTTAGCATAAGCAGATTTGAAGCTAGAAATATTCTTTTGGAAACATCATAAAACATAAGATGTCTGGTAAACAAAAGGATGCCATTCAGTCCATACGTCATTTGATCGGATAGTTAATACTGTAGCTATGTTGTCCCAAAAATATTATCCAGATACTTTTTGAAAGTTGTCAAAGTTCCAGCTGCATGTTTGTTAATCTTGGTGGCTTTTCTCTGTGCGGTTTCTAGGACACCACATTTTTAGCTGTGTAGTGCATAAAGTACTCCATATACAGTCTCGTGAGTGTACTATAGCATTTCTTAATAATGTTCATTGATTTTTATATTCAGCAGTTTTTACAGTACAATCTGATATTGTATTTTCCTTTTAAATTAGTTCTACTTTTAGTATTAACAATAAGAATGTTGTGTCCATGTAAACCCATATTCAGAGGTTGTTTCCTGTAGTAAAGCCATCTTGAATTCATAATCAAAGTTCCTTTTGCCTGCATGTAGCACTACACATTGTCTACATTGAACTGCTTTTTCCAAAGCTTTCTGCATCTTTGAAAACAGCCCAGGTCTTTGCTACCTTCTCAACATAACACCAAAATTGGAGGAACAGAAAATATTACCTGCCCATTTCACACGTATACTACTGTAACTACTGGAATAAGTGATCGACTCCACTGATAAACTTACCTTACTCTTCTACAATTCATACGATTGGTCTCCTGCTTTTTATACCTCTGAAAATCATAATCATCATGCCCAGTTTTCAGTGGAAGGCTACCTGCTTTCACGGTTTTGCTGTTTAGTGCTAATAATGTTGTGACTGCTCAGTAGTTAATTTCTTTTTCCAGTGAGAAGTCAAACAAAATGACACCTTTTATTGGCCTTTAAAAAGATTACAATATGCAAGCTTTTGAGGGTACTCAGGCCCCTTCTTCAGGCAAGATACTCATCATGTCTTCCACTATTCTTCTGATCTATTTCCTTCTGATCATGTCTTGTTCCATACTTTCTTGTCTAAGACACTCTCTTTTGTTTAGATTTTATATTCAGGGATCAATGAGCTTTCAACATTAGTCTTGGAATTATTAAAAATGTATGCTTATATTTTTTATTTCTAAGTAGCTTAAAAGGACTCATTTATTTGTTAGCATAAAGGCTGCTGGCTATTTGCATGCTAGCAGCCTGTCTCTCTTCTTGCTACTAAGTTTAAAACTTCAGTCAAGGACATGGAGCACATTGAGAGAGCTAAACAGGCCATTGTTTTAAGAAATGCAAATGCTGAGTTTTTAACCTTGGGAGAGAGATAAAATAGCCCATTAGTTTAGAATATATATATATATATATATATATATATATATATATATATATATATATATATATATATATATATATATATACTGTATATATGACAAATCTGAATATATGTATTAATGTTTTTTTGCATATTAAAGCTTTTTAGTCAATTTAAAGCAAAATATGTTTTAATAAGTTAGCTTTAGGCTATATCAGAATTAATAAAGTTAAAAACTTATGTCTGTATTTTTATTTTTCTCTAAACAGCTAGAAAGCTGCCTGTGCTCATCATCTCAATGCCACTTGCTTTCACTTACAGCGGCCAGGCCTCTGCCTGCCTGCTTGGACACTAGTGTGAGGTGATGACAAGCCAAGGAAAGTGTGAACTATAAGAAAACAAAGTAGTGCTGTTGTCTTAGAGATGAAGCTGCCTAAACCTTGAGCCTTGATGGATGCTTGTGCAACAAGACACTATTCATTTGTGCGGCCCAGTGTCTTATGTGTAGGTCCTCCTGATTCTGACTTGCTGGTGGGAATCGATCGATAACCAGGACTCAGTCACCTACACAGGGTAAGGAGTAATGTTGGCAAGTTTCGGTAAGATGATGGACGTAAGCCCAGGTGATGGGCATTAGCTAATGGTGGGAAGGACTAGAAGGAGGAGAGTATTTTGCACAAATAATAAGAAATGTAATAGAAGCCGATGTACTTCCTAGTTTGAGCACTTTCTCTATGGTCAAGTCTCTTTATTACATTGCTGTGTAAAAAAGATGTTTTTCTGAATTCTCATCTGGACTCCAAGACTGCCTTCTTGGAAGTGAAAGAGAAAGAGAGAGCTTTTCTCTGCAACAGCAGTATACAGAATTTGTACTCATGTTTCTTACCCACAATTTTCAAGAAGCGTTCAACCATCCTGTGACTTTATTCACTTGTTTCTCTCCATGTTCCTTCCATTTCAAACATCTCTAACCTTTATCTTTCTGTCTTTTTTGTTATCTATGCCACTGAAGCATATCATCTCTTACTCAGCATCCACCCATCTATCCATGTAATAAACCAGCTTAATCTAATTTGAGGGTCTTACAAAGCTGGAGCCTATCCCATCAGCATTTGTCTAAATTACCTTTTCTTGCGCTTTGAAGATTTATGGTTCAATAAAGCGAAAGGATTTCACCAAAGACAGAATCCACCCTAATGTATTTTTTAAAATCTGAAGCTTTATCGATGTCAGGAGATATTATTTTATGTAGTAGGTTATATTCTACATTTTTCCAGAAGGACAGTATACTGCAGATATGAGCCTGAAAAAATACACTTGCCATGCTTCTAATTGTATCATTTGCATTTCTCTTCTTTGATCTCAATTTAATTACATTGTTTGCCTATTGAATGAACTGGTAGTTGTTCTTAACATGAAGCAATCTATTACTGTTACTTACTGTACGTGCATTAAAAAGGATGATGCTGGATTAAAGAGAAAAAAGTACATCTTTGCAGCCCCAAATACATTTTTCTATTTAAAGTCATTTCCCTTGACAAATAACTTACAGTTCTGAACACCTTTCATGATAACAAAGATTTATAAATTACTTGTCAGTAGGGAAAATGCACTCTTCGTAAATGACAGATATCTTATCTCATAAATTAGGAAGCAGGAGTATAGACAAAACATGAAACTAACCTATTAAACAGCATGTAGATTTTTGGGAAAAATACTCAATTTTTTTTTAATGCAGTCATGCTTTGCATATATGAGAGGGGGCATAGTGGCTTTTACTGCTGTCATGTACCTCCAGTGATTAGGGTTCGATTCCAGTCCCAAAATATTCACAGTTCAATATTCCAACCTCAGTACACGAGATGTGAATTGATATCAATGTTGTTCTCATGTCTGAGTACATTTTCACCATTTATTTTGCTTTTCTCTAACATGGTAAAGAAATATGTTCAGTTAGCTGCTGATTTAATACACCATGACAGACTGGCATCCATCGCAGGGTTTGTCCACTATCTTGCATGTGATGCTACTGAACTAAACAAGAGATTTTTGTGAAATTATAGAGGTAAAAGAAAAAGTGGATTTGGAAAGTTTGGATCATTTACATTTACTTTTATTTGCTCAGCAGACACTTTTACCCAATGAGACTTACAAAAGAGATAAACAATCGAGTAATATTAGTCTAGGGCCTGTTTGTTTAGCAAGTGTACTAAGATGGGTAACAAAAGTTGATTGCCGCAAGTGAAAAGGTGTAATAACTCATACATTTACAATCACAGATTGCAGTCAAATAAGCAATTCAACTTAAACAAATTAACCAAGAAAATAAAAATATTGCAGTTTTTTCACCAATTCAACAGATATTCACAGGACAGATGGGCCTTCAATCACTTCTTAAATACACTGAGGGAGTCAGCAGTATGGATGGAGGTGGGCAGCTCATTCCACTAAGTAGGAACTGCACAGAAAAAGAGTCTGGATTGAGACTTGATACCATGTAGAAATCACTGTTTATTGAGTATCCTTGATCCTGCTTTAGAGCTCTGGAAGGTGCCACGGTGCAGTTTGCATATGCACCAGATTTTGGTGGCTGACCACGTTTGCAGTTATCTCAGCCTGTCTGCAAAAAGTGGTGATTATCCACAAACGACATTCAGAGAAGTCAAGTAGGTGGGAGCACAGGCTAGCTGACTGTTAAAAGGATGGTTAAAGGCATTTTGCATAGTACTACCACAACTGAGATACCACACACACACACACACACACACACACACACACACACACGCACACACACACACACACGCACACACACACACACACACAATATGATACTGCAAGTGGCAACTCTAACACTTATTCTTTACTGTAATTTTTTAAAAAAATCCTTGCTCATGTTTGCCCCTTGAAATTTTAGAATTGTCTTCCATCTCATATATCAGTATGATTTACCCACTAACCAGCTGAAGCAATGATTCGGACCAAGAGAAAGCATTCTTTCACCATTTCTGGGGCAGTATTATGGGTTACGTCTGCTTCTAAAATAATGCAGACATATGAAAAAATAAATCCAGGAAGTTTCTACCGCATGTGCTCTCTTAGTCTGATCTGCTTACAGACATGACCACAAATTTATCAAACAGCCTGCACCCATAGAGAGCAGGTCTTACAGTATCTATTTGTGACTGTGGTAAGCAATAAAAAGACCTATATTTATCATTGCAAAACAATTTCTCATTTTTGTAAAAAATATATAAAAAGGCCATAATCTTCATAACTCCACAAAACAACACAGCAGGCATTCACTTTTATTAAACCAAAAGGCTTTTCTATGAAGAGATGGACAAAATAGAATATTTTCTTACTAGATAAAGCTGTCCCAAACTTGATTTAATAATGTAACATATAAGATAAAAGAAAAGTTATCTTATATATAATTCGCCAGCCTACTCACTCACTCACTCACTCACTCACTCACTCACTCACTCACTCACTCACTCACTCACTCACTCACTCACTCACTCACTCACTCACTCACTCACTCACTCACTCACTCACTCACTCACTCACTCACTCACTCACGTCCGAAGCCGAATGCGCAGTCGCGTTCTGCGCAGCCGCCTGAAAAACCTTACGAGACCGACATCGCGGCAGGCGGCGGATTTACAGCCGCGAAACTTCAAAGAGAAAGGCGAGTTCGACCGACATCCAACACCAACATCGGGGCAGGCGGCGGATTTACGGCCGCAAAAATTCAAAGAGAAAGGCGACTTCGATTAAAGCTCTACAGGCCTGAAAGGCGATTTCGAGTACAGCTCGAGGCCTAATTACGCATTCATTCAATACACCTATATCAAGTTTATGGTGCTTATACTTATTACTATTCCACTCGTGCCCGTTTCATCTCACGTTGTTGAAACGGGCTCTTTGTCTAGTTCCTAAATAAATGATGAGCAGAACTTGCACTGAATGATCTTTAATGGAGGGCAGCAAGATGGAAGGATTCATAATTCAAAACCTTACAATTCCATGCTTTACTTATACATTTCAATTGGTTTTCTGTGAACTCAAACAACAAATAAAATTAAGAAAGTTTTGTATTTTTTGTTCTTTTTATCAAAAAGAGCTTTGCCAGACCAATTATCTATAGATAGTGATAATCTGAATAATGCTAAAATCAACCCCCAAATGAATGATAAATGTTCATTTGGTAAAAAGGAAATGTTGCTCCTAGAATGAACTCACAAGTAGGCTTTATCCTTTACATGAAGAGCACCACACGTAAATAAGAACTAACACAACCTAACATTCTCAGACTCATGTAATCCAACTGAAGGTCAAAAGGGCCAGACCCAAAACTGGAGAAGGTGCACCAGTTCACTGTAGGGCCTGCTCACACACACCCATGCGCACACAAGCCCAGTTCATATTCCCCAATTAACTTAACGCGAACATATTTGATTTGTGGGAATATTCAGAGGAAACTTAGACAAAATATGCAGACTCCACATAGACACCAAATGGACTAGGAATTCAAACCCAAAATGCTGCAAAATGTGCAAACCATATACCGCACACTTTATTATATCATAAAACCCATTTTGGACAAAATATAAGATCATAAGAAATATGACAAATGTGAGGATATCATTCAGTCCAACAAGCTTGTTAGTTTTGCTATTAGCTAATCTGTTCTAATATTTCATCCAGATACTTCTTAAAGGTTGTCAGTGTTTTTGCTTCACCTGCATACCTTGGTAGTTTGTTCCAGATTCTCACATCTCCTTGTGTAAAGAAGTGCTTCCTGGATTCAGTCCTAAAGGCAGTTCAGGTCAGGTCAGGTTGGGCAGCATGCACTGGTACAGCGTACTTCCAACAAAATCAGTGTTTAAACATTAACAAAACATGCTGTACAGTAAACAAGTCGCAACATACATAGATTAGCATGGGGCCCCTATGCTCGTGGGGCCCCTGGGCAACTGCCCAGCGTGCCCATGTGTTAAGATGGCCTTGGCTGCTGCAGCAGCGCTACTCTCGCGGAGAGCAGAAAGAAGTCCTGTCTGTCATCTCAGAGCTGCATGAAGTTTTTTTTTTATGGTGGCTGGAGTGCCAATCCTGTCACCAAACCCCATTATGTTCCTGCAAGATGGAGGACTGCTTGCAGGGCCAGATGCAGTTAAACATCATACCCAGGAAGTGATATTTCCTAAAGGGTGGCACTTACCCTTCTTTCCCAATGTCTCTGAGAACACGATTCATGGTTTAGTTGAATGAATTTGTCTGAATCTACACTATTGATGCCATTGACAGTTTTGAAGGCCTGAATTAGATCTGAACCTAAACTCCTCTGCTTGAAACTTAACCGACTGAAGTCTTTGAGTTTGTCAGAACCTCAAGCACTGGGATGAACTTGGTTGATCTTCTCTGCCCAGCTTCAAGTGCTGCTATGTCTTTCTTGTAGCATGCTGACCAGATTTGCACACAATACTTCAGAATGTGCTTTCACTTGTGTATTAAATTGTCTGAGCCTAACATCTCTTTATTTACATCCAACAGTTTTTACAATATAACCAAAAATTTTATTTGCTTTTTTAATTTCTTCTGCACATTATTTAGATAATGAAAATGTTGTCTCAAAACAAATCCCTAAATCCCTTTCAGAAATTTCTTGCTTTAGAACTGCCTTACATCTTGTACTGTATTTACAACAAACTAGCCATCCCCTGCAGCTCCGCCCACGTAGTAGCGAAAAAGGACAGTGAGGAGGGCCCTGCTGAGCTCCCCACTCCTGACGTCACGCTTCCCCCTTCCCTCGGTCCACAGCCTCTGTCTCGGATTAGCGCCATTATATCACTCCTGCAATCCAACTATGATTCTTAGTGCGATGAAAGAAGTTGCAAAACCAACTGGAATATTCAAGCAAATTATAGAAAAAGGCCCGATTTAAATCCGTTAAGTAGTTCTCTCGTGAAAAGTGGACAGACATACATACAGACATACAGACAGATGTTGGATTTTATATAAATAGAGATATTCTCATTGCCCATATGCAGCACTTTGTACTTTTCAATATTAAACTGCATTTTGCAAGTGCTCTTCCACTGCTGAAGCTTGTCTAAGTCTTTCTGAACTGTCTTTGCTGTCTCCTCAGTGTCTGCTATTCCTCCAGTTTCAGTGCCACCTGCGAATTTCACAAGTTTACTAAATATACCAAAATCTAAGTCCTTAATAAAAATCAGAAAAAGTAACAGTCCAAGGACAGACCCCTGAGGGGCTCCACTAATGACCTCACTCCATGAGAAGCATTCTTCTCTTCTCTGTACTCTTTGTCTCCTGCTGGTTAACCAACTTGTGATCCAGTTTTGTTTAGTCTAGTTTCAGAATTAATCTTCGGTGTGGGACTGTGTCAAATGCTTTTTGAAAGTCTAACTAAATTACTCTGTATGCTTTGCTTTTGCCAACTATTCCAGTTGCCTGTTCAAAAAAATCTAAAAGATTGGTTTTACAAGATCTTCATAATCCCAGACTGGTGGTTCCATCTTCTAAAAGTGATGTCCATATTCCAAAATGCAGTGTAGTGTGACATATCACACTTTTCCTATAAAACCGAAAGCCATATTTTAAAGTGTCAACCAAAACTTACTAAGGAGAGCAGTGGAAGTAAAGTCACACATTCTGTATTTTTACTCTTTCCACGAAACACCAATTGTGAAATTGTTTTACAATTTGTGGCTGAATATCTTTGGTGGTTTAAAATTTGGTGCCTCCCTCACCTTGGACCTTAAAGTGTAATTTCCTGGCCACTCCACCACATTGTAGACAAATTCACCAGCAGTCCACACCAGAGATAGCAGTACCAGAATTATGAACTACAAAAAAATACGTAACCCATTTTAGGGTCAACGGGGGACAGAGCTGAACCTGGCAACACAGAGAAAGAAATGTGAAGGGGCAGAGGGATTTGTCATTGGCATAAATTCTGGGCAGTCTTGCTTACATTTTAGGAGATATCAAGATAATTAAAAGCATTCGTTATTATATTTAGCAGTCATGTTTTAAAATGCACACAGCTTGTCTAATAAGATATGCAACATAACAAAGCCTTCTACTATGTATGTCAGAATGATCATCTAACACCATTGGTTGACTATGCCCTCCCAACATTTATTGGTTTCTAATTTTCCACTATGCTTCAAGCAAGTCACCCACCTCAGTATGAAAAAGACAGGTAAAGAAATGCAAACCAATAACGTCCTTAACTTGGTATAATGACTGGATTAATCATTTTTTCCATCAATGTGTTCACTTCCAGGAGCAGACTTATTTTTATCATTACAGGGTTAAAGGGAAAATAAAAAGCACAAACGATCCCTGGATGAAATGACCAAAACTGAGGCATGAACTGAACACTGATTCCAGGTATTGTGAAGTAGTGACTCTAAAAACTGCACATCTATGCTGTGCCTGAATTAATTTAACACAGAAACAGAATCAGAAATGGTGGCTCAATTCTTAGAGAAATACAGCTTTTTTGAAAACAATGAGTGATTATAATGTTAACAGTTCTTGTGAAAGGGGTCACCAGTTTTCACCACCACAGACTAATGTGTAAAAGATGATTAAATCAGCTAAGCAAAAATGCAGGAAACTATGATATATCAGAACATGTAAATTTTCAGTACAGTGTAGTGGTTAAGGCTCTGCATTTTAAACCTTAAGGCAGTTCAGTTCAGGTCATGCCTGGGCCTCACTGTGTGACCCTGAGCAAGCCATTTTACCTGGCTGTGCTCCGACTGTAGACTGCAAGCTAAATAGCCAATGACATTAATGGGTTTTTATGTGGTGAATAGTTGGAGTGTCTCGTGTTATTGTGCAAACTTTTTTCTTTTACTAAAACCCCCTGTTTTCAGGAGAAGGCTTCTTGCTCTCTAATATTGTACTTGTCGCCTGCTTCTCTGTTAATGACAAGCTGCCTCACAATACCAGGGACCTGTGTGTCTTATTTTCTGTTTTTATTTGACTTTCTACTACTTAATGGTTTGGGTTTGGTGGTCAGTGGATCTACCAGGTGTGATGTGCACTACATAAAGATAAAAACTGCATTACTTTTTTACCCCGTTAAAGCAGAAGAAAAGGTTGATTTAGAAAATGCATAGATGGAATTTTAATAATGAACCTTAGAAACTGTAACTATCACATTTAGAGTGTCTGGGAGCCATACTGTACATTAAATTATTATTTTATATTTCCTGTTACGACCTACACTAGACTTTTGTTTTTATATTCTAATTTGGGGTTTACCTTAATTGGGTCCTGCCCTAATTACCCACTTAAGTTGCTTATTAATTAACTCACCTGGGTTACGGGTGGGGTGTAGGTTTATAAATTAAGCTTCTTTGGGGTTTAGGAGAGAGAGAGAGAGTGTGCGTGCGTGCGTGCGTGCGTGCGTGCGAGCGTGCGTGCGTGCGAGAAAGAGAGGGAGAAGGACAGAGCAAGGTATGGAGAGTTAGGGTTGGATGGTCTGGCTTTGGGTTTTTGGTTGCTTATTAAAGAAATAATTGTAAGCTAGCCAGCTAAGTAATAAATGTAAATAGTTTGTATCTTGCTATGAACTTTGAAGTCAGACAGCTATGTTAGTGCGGTTCTCCTGCCTTGCTTGTTCTGTGTAATTTTTCCATATTTTGTGTATTGTGTTTTTTTTTGACAATAAATAGAGCCTGTTGTTATTTTAGCTTTTTGTGTTTTGTCTCCCTTTCTCTCTCATTTGTGTACGGACTATTTATATATCCCTAGACTTTTTGGTAGGCCGTAACATTTCCTAATAGGACAGAATGTTGGCACAGTGGCTAGCGCTGATCATGCCTCACATATCCATAAGTTTAATCTCCATGTCTAGGTGTAGTTCGTATATAATTTGCATGTTCTCTCCATGCCTTTGGGAGTTTTCCTTCAGGTACTTTTCTTCTCACATATCCAAACGTTAGCCTAAAGTGGTCACAAGTGGTTGGACTATATAAAGGACAGGCAGCCCCATTTTGGGCAGTTTTCTGCCTTGTGCTGCAGAGAGAGCCTCTGAAAAACAACAATCACCACTGGCCATTAATTTGAGTAACATTTGGTAATGAAATATTACTGCATGTCACTATATTTAATAATACATGTAACATATGCAATGCAGCCCTGACAAGAGCAATAAAAATCATTTTACATACTACATTTCACATGGTTATCAGAGCTCATCACAGTACCAAACACAAAACAATCAACCTTTATAGAAAGCAATAAGGTGCACAAAACGCCAAGGCCTTGTTGGTAAAAGAGAAAAGGAAAGCAAAATTTTTCCTTGAGAAAAATAATCCTCTGTAGGCAAAAAGTAAAAGCCCTGTAGATCCACTCCATTTTGGGCATTTAAACCATACAAAGACACAACTATCCAGATTTTAGCAGAGAGAAAAAGCCAAACAGAAAATGAATGAAAATGCAGGAAAACCCAGCATGTGGACATTCACTGTTACTTTACAATAATCATACATTTGTGATTTTGTAGAAACCTATATCCAAAATTATTACTTGTAAAAAATGTATTTGGCCATGGTGGCTTGCTTAAAGACAACTTCGATATTAAAGATGAGGGAAACAAATGGAAAAGATGCCACTCAGCGCTGGGCTATCTCATGGCACCGTAAGATGACAACTATGTGGCACAAATAAACAGTAAATGGTAAACAGAATACAGAAGTCTAGTTATTAATAATTGAGAATAAACAATAATAGCTCTTTAGTTGATATTCACTTACATCCATCCATCCATCCATTATCCAACCCGCTGAATCCGAACACAGGGGTCTGCTGGAGCCAATCCCAGCCAACACAGGGCACAAGGCAGGGAACCAATCCTGGGCAGGGTGCCAACCCACCGCAGGACACACACAAACACACCAAGCATACACTAGGGCCAATTTAGAAATGCCAATCCACCTAACCTGCATGTCTTTGGACTGTGGGAGGAAACCGGAGCGCCCGGAGGAAACCCACGCAGACACGGGGAGAACATGCAAGCTCCACGCAGGGAGGACCCGGGAAGCGAACCTGGGTCTCCTAACTGCGAGGCAGCAGCGCTACCCACCGCGCCACCGTGCCGCCCACTTACATTTTAATCATAATTTATTATTTGATTACCAGAAGTCTTCAATGAGCAGAATTCATTTTTTTCTAGGACTGGAATTATAAACACAAATTGATTTGTGATTAATTGTCTAAAGGCATGGCAAATGGTAGACAATGGCAATCATTTACACATAACGCAAAAACAATCACTAGAAAGTGTACTCTAAAGAGCAACTAATGTAAATGTGCCATCCATTGGTTTGAAAATGGATAGACAGATGGGTGATATTTGGGGTTCTGCATCTTTATCATCTGTGTTAACTGTACAATGGAGATGACAAGAACTTAGGAAAGGTTCAGGCTAATGTTGATCCGCAGTCAGGAATTTTGTATGATCAGATTTTCATTGAATTAAGCATATAAAAGAAATAAACAATTGTGGATAAATTTAAGTATCTAGGATCAGTGGTAGCCCAGGATGGAAAATTACACACAGAGATAACCCAAGGAGTGCATCGTGGGTGGAATAACTGAAAGAAGTTATCAAGAGTATTGTGTGATCGAAGAATTAAAGCGAAGGTTAAAGGAAAGGTTTTAAGGCAGCAGTTAGAACAGCAATGATGTATGGAGCTGAGACATGGGAAGTAAGGGGAACACAGGAGAAAAATTTGAATATAGCAGAAGCGTAAATGTTGAGGTGGATGTGTGGAGTTACACAGAAGGACAGAATAAGAACTGAGATGAGATACATCAAAAGTGGGAGAGATATTTAAGAACAGAAAGTAGGTTGAAGTGGTATGGACATGTGATGAGGACAGACAAGGAATATGAGAGCAAAATAAGGATGGGAACTGAAGTAACAAGGGGAAAAAAGGCCAAAGTGAAGGTGGAAGGATAAAGTAAAAGAAAATCTGAAGGAAGAGGGTTTGACTAGGAAGAAGGTGCAGAGCCTGGCTGTTTGCAGAAGGTTGATCAAGCACATTGACCACACACAGAAGTGGGAAAAGATGAAGAGGAAGAAGAAATAATTGCAACTAATACATAAAGCAAACAGATATCCTCTCAAAAGCACCCCTCCAGTCTTGTGAGGAAAATATTAAGATAAATAGAAAATTACCAAGACAAAAGAAGGCAGGCCAATCACGAGAACAAGAACAAAAGGTTAAATGATAAGGCCAAATAAAATGTTGAGATACTGACGTCACTGGCTACTAGCCACCTAGCTTTTCACCTTCAGCGGAAGGGTGACATGCATTTCTCAATATTGGAGACGGCTGGCCTAGTAATCCCTGAAACCGAAGTCTCAACAAGGAGCAGAATGAGAGTTCAGGGCTTTGAAGTGAGCAGCAATAAGCACCAATGGTGCCCAATGAAAAGACCCTCCATTCTACTGAAGTGACAAAACGAGCAAAGGAGTCTAAAAGAAGAAAGATAGGGTGGCAAGAGAGGATTATGAATAGGAAAGAAATGACAGAGGAATTTGAGGAGGAGACCGGAGAACAAATCCAAAGCATACAGAATAAGTTGGTGCGCAGTCCCACAGTAAAGCAAATATTGGGAAATAAGATACAGAGGAAGCAGAAATGAAAATTTACATGTTGATGACTAAGATACTTGGAAGAAAGCAATACATTTTAAAAATGGAACTCTGGAATGCCATTCACATTATGTTTAATTTAAGAGACACACAGGCACACACTTTTGAAGGTCTCCAAACTGGGACATGTCTCCATTATTCTGGACATATGAGGTGGACAGGGACTGGGTAAGGAAACTGGGCTGAATTTCCTGTTCTTGTCAAATATTTTAAGATCTAGCTCTTAATTTCCTTTACATTTATATCAAAAGCTACAACAGTTAACCTTACTCTGATTAATTTCAGACTTTACAAGTGTTGTAATCATTTTACAAGGAGCCACGCTATTAAGAAAGCCTGGTTAGCATGAACAGTCTCATGTGTGTCCTTCCACACATTTTAAATACAGTACTAAAAATACATGTTATTTACTGAGTGTTCATACAGTATATTTCAATTGTTCATATATTACAGAATTTTACAAGCAGGTTAAGTATCTTGGCCTGGGTCACCCAGTCAGTCAGAGACAGGAATTAAACTAACACATTTATGGATTAAGGGCCAAACCTTAGTCAGCAGATCACACCATCTTTAAAGAAACAGACGTTCTTTTATATGCCCACTTTAAAACATGTTTCTCTGCTTATAATGATGATGATCATTACAAACAAAGCACCTACATTTGGTGTTTAAAGATAGCAACTGCTAGAGTATACACAGGAAATAAAAAGGGACATTTAAAGATATTCTTTTCTCTTTTAAATAACTCCTTTACCTAAAACTTCATTGTCTTGTCAGTTAAAATGCACTGCACTTCATGATAATAAAAGCAAGCTTTTGTCACTAATACATTTACAATAAAAAAACTCCTCAGCTTTAATTCTTGTATAACAGCATCACACAATATTTTGGCATACACTTGCTTCTGAATATTATTTGGTTGTTAAAAAACAGCTTGATGACAAGCACACTGACCTTGAATTTTGTGAAATGAGCCTAACAAGACGTTAATTAGTCAAGTAATTGATTTTAGTATGGACTCAATGTAGCTGTTTAAAATAAAAAGAGCTTATTTAGAGAGAGAGTTATATAACTTAAACATCGCTAGCCCTAATAATAAATGAAATTGTTCAATATACTCAGCAGCATTTCATTGATTTTTTTTTAATCAACCATGCTTCTTATTACCCATATAGGAAACAATAAATAAGCTGGAAGAGTAATGGAGTTCAGTGAAAATCTAGAGTGAACTCCTCTCCGTTTATATCTATTCAATGTCTCCACTTGACAGTAGATCACGGTATTCTATATTACAGAAGAAAAAACAAAATCACACTGCATTTCTGTTAGAAAATGTGACCATTTCTCTAAACATAGATGTTTGACCCCAAGGAAACTGGCTGAATGACCGGTGTTGAATTACAGCTTCAGTGATCAACAGCATGGCCACATCATCCCATAGACATACATGTTTAAACCTAAATTTGACCAAAATTTGATCTTTCTGTGAACATAAATGTAAAAGTTCTTTTAAGTGTGGAATTATCCTTGGTGGACTCTACATGTTTTTCCTGTATTTGCACAATGGTTAGTGATGTTGTCTCAGAGGTTCAAGGTCTTGGCTTGTCTATGTGGAGTCGATATACTCTGCCTTCCTTCATGTAGTATGGGCCAAACTCTATCCCAAAGAAGATGCTGATCATGACAGTTTCATTTGTGACACTAAATTGACCCTGAAGGTGTAAGTAGAGCATGTGCCCTAATGTTAGTGGGATACGGTTTGGCTCCCCATGGCCTTTTCAAGAGAAAAATTGGGATTAAATAATAACTTTCCATTGTTCCAAAGTACTGCTATAAAATTCTTGGTATATATTTATTGTGTTTTGTGGCTATACTTTCAGGAACTTTTTCAACCACAATTTGTCAAAAAATCTCCATCAGCCCTAATATTTACATTAATGTTAATTATCCATACTTCCTTTCTCTTTTGAGGACTGTCCTTCCATCATAAAATCTGTGAAATGGACTTACTCTGCTACAGCTTCTCCTGTATAAACTGACTCTGATCCTTCTACTTGGCCATTGTTATCTATTCCTTGATATTAGGTCTTCTCCAGGTGCCTAGCAATTTTCTTGCATTCTCATTACATCTTGTATTACTGATTTAAAAGATGTCTATTATGTGATACTACACTGTAGTGTTTATTCCTCTGTAAAGAATCGTTTAACGTTTCATGTTGTTGATGGGCTACATATTCAGCAAAATAAAGACTGCTATCTATAAAAATATTTGAGAATTCCAACAAAACGAAGTGCAACTGTGAATAAAATTCATGCCACAAAAGATGGCCTAGGTTTTTGAGTAAGGTGCTGCAAGTCACATGTGGCAGGTTTGGTAACTCAGCCAATGCAGCAAAATAAGCGTTTGTTGGCAGATCTGCTTCAGAAACATTACAGCGTAAGCATGCCCTTATTCCAATAGACTTCATTAAAATAAAATAAATGGATGGTCACTTTGTATATTACACTAGCCTATTGATTTAATGCATGGAATGCAAACAAATGTGCATAAAGATGCAAATTTGTAACACAACATGCTGTAAGATATTACCCATAAGTACTCTAATACACAGCTTTTAGATTCCAACTCTCTTCCCTATATCCCAGTGTACACTGTTCTTTATTATCATTATAATTAATTATAGTGCATTCTTTGCTTTGCTTTGTGTATCTTCATAATGTGAGATTTGGTAACTGGATCTACCAAACCTGCACACTTTGAAAGCATATCTGGTATAGCAGACATGTAAAATAAAGTAGATTTCCTTTTAAAGCCTGTTGTTACCCCACATGAAATGACCACATCCAGTGACCCTGAAT
Organism: Erpetoichthys calabaricus; assembly: GCF_900747795.2. Classification (NCBI taxonomy): domain Eukaryota; kingdom Metazoa; phylum Chordata; class Cladistia; order Polypteriformes; family Polypteridae; genus Erpetoichthys; species Erpetoichthys calabaricus. The sequence continues at coordinate 166,018,232 of NC_041404.2, read as the reverse complement.
GGTGCATATTTCAAAGGCTGGTACTATTTCTATAAAATGTGTTGTATACATTTTTCTAGTCTATGGCACAAAGCACTGTATTTCGTATTGCAGCACAGTTTTTATGTATCGATCCCTAGAGACATACAAGTCTGCCTCATTTATCACAGCACATTAAGTGTCAGAAATGCCTTTAAGGCTCAAATTTACTTAAGAGTAATTTTACTTGGAACTGCACCAGCAAGCACAGGAAAGGGAAGATGCTATGAGGGGATTTCTTTATACACATACTTATTTGCTACAGAGTATCAGTTTAGTGTTCGTCAAAATAGCTGGTGCTGCTCTTGTAGTTTCTGTACCAATAGTTTTTGCCTTTGAAGCTACCTGTGGGTCAAAGTTGCTTTCAGCCATAGATGTTCTGTAGTTGGCTAATCCTGGATAAGTGTGAGGAAGCCAGAGCCTTTCCTGGAAGCACCAGTCAAAAAGTAAACTCAGTCTTGGAGAAGGTGCCATGCCACTCCAGGACACAATAACATGCTTACTAATGCTCTATAGCTGGCTATGTCCTGATTTCACTGATGGATGCATGAATAAGACTACTGTATAGGATCAATTTTATGACAGAACTTAGTGGCAGAATGTTATTCACATTCATACGAGTTTTTATTGTCCAATGGTCAAAATCAAAATACTCGAATATTGAAATTACAATGCTGAAAGGGGAAAACAAAACGTGATCAACAGAATGCTTAGTTCTAAACCAAAAATGTAAATTATTTTTTAAAATGTAATATATTTAAGTTATTATTATTTAATTTTGACTATTTTTTTCACAATTATTGTAGCCTAAAATGCATTAATTTGATAAACTTTAACAGTGTCATTCTTCCCAACAAATCAAAACTGCCATTGTTGACATTGGATGCAGAACAGCAAAAATATGTGGCTACAGCGTCATCACTGCATAGTGTCCTGAAAGCATTACTTAAAAAAACAACAAACTAAAATATTAACTGAAAATGAAATCTAATGAACGAAGCACCAAGTGACAAGTAAACACTCTGACAAATTAGAACTGCAAATCATATAAACTGCATATTTTTGGACTGTCGAGGAAAATTCGTGTCAACTTCTTAGTGAGGCCACCCTTAAGCAGAAACAAGCACAAATGTTTTGAGCTGACACCACTAACAGAACCGACCAATCATCCACATATTCTCATCCATCTTTCTATCCATCCATACATCTATTTTCTAAACCCAGTTTATACTAAGCAGGAGAGCAGAGGAGCTGAAGCCTGTCCCACCAAGCATGGGGGTGCAAGGCAGGAACAACGCTTGTGCATGGCACCGGTTTTTCACAGGATGAACACACACACACACACATGGGAAAATCTGGCATCACCAAATCAACTAACATGTACAGTATGTCTTTGGATTTTCTGAAGAAACTGAAAACCGCAGAGGAAACCCATGCAGGGAGAAACCCACATGAGGAGAACATGCAAACTCCACATAAGGTGAACCTGAGAAGTGACCCCTAGTCTTCTTAATGTAAGGCAGCAGTGCTACCAGTGTGCCACCCTGCATATATTCTCAAGAAGTATAATAGCTTTATGTTCATATTTTCTAATTAGTATGTTGGCTTTATCCAAGGTGTCTTACAAGTCACAAGCTTACTGCCAAGTGGTGGAAAAGTAGCAGACCACAAACACAGAAAATGATAGGTCATAAAATAAAGTGGAAGCCAAGTCAAAAACCAATAAATCAAGCCTATCCTCCTTCAAGACAAGAATCTTAACTAATGCTCTGTTCCATTTACCTCGGAAGTCATGTGAATGAGCTGGGAATGATGTCATACCCAAGTTGACTGCGTTCCAGTAAAACATTCTGAAAAACAATATACTGTAGACATGTCCAGGGAATCTTTTGTTGTGCTTGCTCCATCGGAATAACTAGCAGTTGATAACAATGCATTATGTGGTATTTTGCATATCCAAACATCATATAAACATGTCCATGGATAGAGGTTGTGTACGACTGGTTTAATGAGAAACAAATACACAGATGTGCTAATAAACAGCATAATACAACAGCTTTCACTAAAGTTTTGCAGTGTTTGTCGCCATTTTGGAATGACGCCATGATCTGAAGTCAAACAAAAAAAATGAAGGGGTCTCTTAATCATCACAGTCTAACACTAAGCTTCAGGGATATCAAGCTGTCCAGTTAGGAAGCATAAGCAATTTTGGATCAACTTCACCTGCTTTGGTGCAAATGAAAGTGACAACAGGGGCACTGCAGAGGCAAGACAACCCCCAGAAAGGGAATGTTTTTTGCCTGTTGTGGCCACAATCAGTTTTTCTCTCCTTATCCTTCCTGACTGATTCTTCTCTAGTTCTGCATTTTGCTACTGCCCTTGTCACTACAGGTAGCATGAGGTGGTACCAGCAGCTGATTCAGGTTGCACAGGTAGTCCAGCTCTTTCAGGATGGCACATCCATATGTTCTGTAGCAAGAAGTTTTGCTGTGTCTCCTAGCAAAGGCTCAAGAGCATGGAGGAGATGCCAGGAGATGAGTCTTTACATGAGGAAAGCAGGATAGGGCCGCAGAAGGGCATCAATCCAGCAGCAGGACCAATAACTGTTCCTTTGTGCGAAAAGGAACAGGTGGAGCAGTGCCAAAGCCCTACAAAATGACCTCCAGCTGGCTACTGGTGTGCATGTTTCTGACCATATTGTCCTCTAGTGGGGCCAAGCCCATCACTGTGCAGTTTTATTGACATTCGCCAGAGAGTACCACAATTGGCAGCTCTGCCATTTGCTCCATGTTCTCTTCACAGAAGAGCGCAGGTTCACTCTGAATACATGTGACAGATGTAAAAGAATCTGGAGATGCTGTGGTGAACGTTATGCAGCCTGCAACACTATCCAGCCTGACCAGTTTGCTACCAGGGTGAAACCCTCAGAGCCATTGTCAGACTACACGCTGGCGCAGTGGGCCCTGGGTTCCTCCTGATGCAAGACAATGCCTGGCCTCATGTTGCCATACTATGTAGGCAGTTCCTGGATGATGAAGGAATTGATGTCATTGATTGGCCCACATGTTCCCAAGACCTGAATCCAATTGAAAACCTCTGGGACATTATGTATCAGTGCAAACTCAAAATTGTGTTTGAGTTGTGTCTAGTGTCTTTAAAAATAGTGACATTTTAAATGAAACTGGGAATCATTAAATCAAATGTAACTAATGTCATACATGGCTGGGGGTCAGACCCGGCCGGCACGCCTGGAGGGACCGATAGGTGGCATATTTGTCCTCCGGGCCACGAGGGGGCAACCGCCCTGCAGCAGAAGAGGGCCACGGAAGGGGAGCAGGGAGTCTCAAGTCCGTGGAGGCCCGTATCCACCGCCAGGGGGCGCCCCAAGCCTCATGGAGCCCGGGACTTATTTACTTCCGCCACACCCATGGAGGACGATCCTTCCAGGGTCCCCCAGATTGCTTCCGGGTGCTCTCCTGACACTTCCGCCACACCAGGACATGACATCAGGTAGAGCACCTGGAGCTCATCCGGGTGAGGATAAAAGGGGCCACCTCCCTCCTATCAAGGAGTAGGAGTCGGGAGCAGGAGCAGGACACAGCTCCTGGAGAGAGAGGACAGGTGGCCCAGGGACGAAGAGAGAAGGGTGGCTGGGGCTAGAGGCACTGTGAGTTGTGCGGGACTGTGTTGTGTTGTGTAAAAGGAAAATAAAGAAGAGATTTTGTATAAAGATGTGGTCTCCGACTTGTGGTATCCGGGCAAATATCACACTATATTATTAAAACAACATAAAATGATTAATTATTTTGTAATAATTACATGACTTATTTAATCATACATTTTACTGCAACTTTTCATGTGAATATTTCATATTTGCCTTTCTACTGCATTTATTGAATTGAATGCAAACTATTAGTTAGTCAGTCATTTTCTAACCCGCTTATTCCTGAGCAGGGTTGTGGGGGGTGCTAGAGCCTATCTCAGCCAGCATAGGGTGCAAGGCAGGAACAAACCCTGGACAGAGCACCAGTCCATCATAGGTTAAACACACACACACACACGCACACACACACACCCACGCACACACGCACACGGGCCAATTAAGTATTTCTAACCCACCTAACTTGCATGTCTTTGGCCTGTTGGAGGAAACCGGAGCACCTGGAGGAAATCCACGCAGGCACGGTGAGAACATGTGAACTCCATGCAGGAAGGACCTGGGACGTGAACCCTGATCCTCTTACTATGAGGCAGCAGTACTACCACTGTACCAACACAAACGATTATTTCATAAAATCTCTGGCCAGACCTTCATGCAAAGAGTGTTGCTATCTTCACCCTTTCAAATTGCTACTGATGGTAAACCAAGTCAGGTAGTAAGTATGATGGAGCCCTCTTAAATTCCTCAGTGCTCTCAAAACATCCTACAGTGATATTCCACTTGTAGGTGTCTGGAGGCAGCATGCAAGGGTGTAGCATGCCTCTGTGCTCTTGAGGCACAGTGTGAAGTGATGAGAGATATGAACCTTTGATCATATGTAAAAATAATTTAGTACAATGGGTTCTGAGAGCTGTGAAACAGGAACAATATGTATTACAGGGCTATTCTTCTTTTTTATTTGTCATGTAAGAGTGCGTTTAACCCAGCCACAGGGGATGCACAAACCTATGTGTTTGTTTGTGCCGGTCCCAAGCCCAGATAAATGGGGAGGGTTACGTCAGGAAGGGCATCCGGTGTAAAATTTTGCCAAATCAATATGCGGACAACAATTTTGGATGATCTGCTGTGGCAACCCCTAACAGGAGCAACCGAAAGAAGAAGAAGAAGAAGAAGATGTAAGAGTGCTTTTAAAGGCTCCCTCAACACACCACTTCCAGTGACAGTGTATTTCATGTGAAGTGTTCCTCTGTTAAACGAGGAGTGTAGTTTTGTGAAGTGATTACGGCTTTTACTTTACACAGCAACGCCGGGAGCCTTCCTCTCAAGGCTGTGTGGTACGATCACAGGAATTTACATTTTAGCTGTTGAGGAGAAATGGTATATTCTTGCCCACTCAATATGGTTCCTGAGTGCAAGAGTAGATTCAAGGTTCTGCTGAAAATAGTTGCCAAAGCAAGAAGCAAAAAAACCTGAGCTTATTTTTTTATTGTCTTGAGTATAATGGAACAGATTGACCTGAGTACCATGTTATTCACGGTCCTTGCATTTGTAGCTTTCTTTGAGACTTGTAAGCCGATGTTACAGTTTTGCTATTTTGTTCTCTTGCACTGGAACCTACACTTGCTCTCTGCTGGTTGCTCACAGACGTACATTGTTAGGCAACAAATAGGGTTTAGGATTCTTACTTGAATACCTGGCCATTGTCACATGCACTCAGTCAACACATTTTGCAAATTGTCAGTAAGCAAGCATTATATGTTTGTTAAATCTGCACCAGAGGCCGGCACTTTATGAACCCTTCAATATCCAAATTGACAAATATACAGTTTTCTGCTTGAAGTTGCTGAATATTTCATTTCTTGCATGAATAGAGCAAAGCAGTATGTAGAAACAGCTAAAATGCTATTAAGAATATTTCTTCATTGTTTCTGTTCTCTGGCAGATCTCATGAAACAAATAAAGATGATCCTTGACACATCATCAACTAATTTGCAACTACTGCTTAAATGATAGAAATTAAAATCTTTGAAATGTTACTTTTAAAACTGCACATTGTTCATAGTGGGCATATCACTCACAGAAAAGCAGTTTCGTCTATAATTAAAACAGGAGCTTGAAACTGTCATCTTCAGTAATATGCCTCTAAGCTCTCAGTCCTTTACAAGTTCTGACATTACTTACAATGCCACAGAATCAAGTGTTTGCAGTAAAAGTCTATTCATTTTTCAATTTTTCAATTTTCTCATATAAAATACAATTTTAATTGAGTGAGTGAATGTGACACTGTGATTAAGCAACTGAATGAATTCTTTCCACTTTCAGAAGTGCTGCTTTTAGTTCTGCTTTTAGTACACATTTATGAGGAGCCAATCTTGGCAGCACACACCACACCAACACTTACTTGCATGAATACAGTATAGAGCCCCTGTTAACTTACCATTATGACCATGGGAAGACATTCATGCAAACAAAGAGGAGAACATGCAGATTCTGCATAGATTCTACAAAGCAAATGTGAGTCCTTAATACTGAGCAGCAACAAAACCAACTGTGATGAGAGAACTCCACGGTATAGGCCTTGAATTCGAAGAAATCACACAAGTGTTCACGAATCTTGGCAAACTCTGCAAAATGCATTGAAGTCAATAGGGAAGGACTAGCTGAACTAGATTTGACTGAATTATAATGGCAAGCAATTATTGTGGCCAAAAAGGTGACCTGAGCTGTACAGCAGCAGTGCTAACCACTGTACCACTGTGCCTCCGTGATATCAAAGAAGAAAAAATGCAGTAAGAGACACGCAATTATATATTTCGTCAATAAAAAAAGAAGAAATGATGAAATCATAGTCAAAAGTCAGAAAAAAATACATAGGTCTTTTAAAGGCAGAAAATTCAAAGTGGCGTGTCATGACTGAAATCGCTGGCTCGTTCTGTTCTTTTAGTTGCTCTGAAGTCTCACTGAACTGTCTGTGCTGATGCTTTCCAATTTTTCTTCTACCAAAAAGTTAGAAACATCTTATAAATAGTAAAAAATCTGTTGTTATTATTATTATTTCATACAGTCTCTTGTGTTTAGGGGGCATCAGGCTCCTTCAAGGTTTCTTTTTTTACCTCCACGTGGCTAATTATGCATGCATAGGGCACGTACCTCCTACTCTTATACTGACATGGAACTTGAAGATTGACCTGCATATTTGGTGACAAACAGATAGCTCATTATTTATGCTGTATGTCTTCTTCTTCTTCTTTCGACTGCTTCTGTCAGGGGTTGCCACAGCAGAACATCTTCTTCCATATCTTTCTGTCCTCTGCATCTTGTTCTGTTGCACCCATCACCTTCATGTTCTCTTTCACCACATACATAAACCTTCTCTTAGGCCTTCCTCATTTTCTCTTCCCTGGCAGCTCTATCCTTAACATCCTTTTCCTAGTATACTCTTCATCTCTCCTCTGCACATGTCCAAACCAATGCAACCTCGCCTCTCTGACTTTGTCTCCCAACCGTCCAACTTGAGCTGACCCTCTAATGTACTCATTTCTAATCCTATCCATCCTCATCACACCCAATGGAAATTTTAACATCTTTAACTCTGCCACCTTCAGCTCTGTCTTCTGCTTTCTGGTCAGTGCCACCATCTGCAACCCATATGACATAGCTGGTCTCACTACTGAGAACTGTAAACCTTCCCTTTCACTCTTACTGATACCCGTCTGTCACAAATCACTCCTGACACTCTTCTCCACCCATTCCACCCTGCCTGCACTTTCTTTTTCACCTCTCTTCCACAATCCCCATTACTCTGAATTGTTAATCCCAAGTATTTAAACTCATTCACCTTTGCCAACTGTACTCCCTGCATCCTCACCATTCCACTGACCTCCCTCTCATTCACACACATGTATTCTGTCCTGTTCTTACTGACCTTCATTCCTTTCCTCTCTAGATCATATCTCCACCTCTCCAGGGTCTCCATGCCTTGCTTCCTACACTCGCTATAGATCACAATGTCATCAGCAAACATCAGAGTCCATGGGGACTCCTGTTTAATCTCGTCTGTCAACCTGTCCATCACCATTGAAAATAAGAAAGGGCTCAGAGATGATCCCTGATGTAATCCCACCTCCATGTTGAATGTATCCATCACTCCTACTGCAGTTCTCACCACTGTCACACTTCCCTCATACATATCCTGTACAACTCTTGCATACTTCTTTGCTACTCCCGACTTCCTCATACAATACCACAGCTCCTCTCGAGGCACCATGTCATATGCTTTGTCTAGGTCCACAAAGACACAATGCAGCTCCTTCTGGCCTTCTCTATACTTCTCCATCAACACCCTCAGAGCAAACATCACATCTGTGGTGCTCTTTCCTGGCATGAAACCATACTTGCTGCTCACTAATCATCACCTCCTTTCTTAACCTACATTCCACTACTCTTTCCCATAACTTCATGCTGTGGCTCATCAATTTTATCCTTCTGTAGCTCTGCACATCCCCCTTTATTCTTAAAAATCGGTACCAGTACACTTCTTCTCCACTCCTCAGGCATCCTCTCACTTTTCAAGTTTCCATTAAACAATCTGGTTAAAAACTCCACTGCCATCTCTCCTAAACACCTCCATGCTTCCACAGGTATGTCATCTGCATCAACGGCTTTTCCAATCTTTATCCTCTTCATAGCTGTCCTTACTTCCTCCTTGCTAATCCGTTGCACTTACTGATTCACTATCTCCACATCATCTAACCTCCTGTATCTATCTCTCTCTCTCTCTCTCTCTCATTCTCTTCATTCATCAGCCTCTCAAAGTACTCTTTCCATCTGCTCAACACACTCTCCTCGCTTGTGAGTACGTTCCCATCTTTATCCTTTATCACCCTAACCTGCTGCACATCCTTCCCAGCTCGGTCCCTCTGTCTAGCCAATCGGTACAGGTCCTTTTCTCCCTCCTTAGAGTCCAGCCTCTCCCTCCTATTCTGTATATGTTTCATAAAAATAAAACTTTGAGAACCTGTATTAGGGCAGCACAGTGGCGCAGTGGGTAGCGCTGCTGCCTCGCAGTTGGGAGATCTGGGGACCTGGGTTCGCTTCCCGGGTCCTCCCAGCGTGGAGTTTGCATGTTCTCCCCGTGTCTGCGTGGGTTTCCTCCGGGAGCTCCAGTTTCCTCCCACAGTCCAAAGACATGCTGGTTAGGTGGATTGGCGATTCTAAATTGGCCCTAGTGTGTGCTTGGTGTGTGGGTGTGTTTGTGTGTGTCCTGCGGTGGGTTGGCACCCTGCCCAGGATTGGTTCTCTGCCTTGTGCCCTGTGTTGGCTGGGATTGACTCCAGCAGACCCCCGTGACCCTGTGTTCGGATTCAGCAGGTTGGAAAATGGATGGATGGATGGAACCTGTATTAATTACTTATTTGTTCTACCACTAACGAAGCCCCACAGAGTCCAGAATGTAAATGATAAGCATTATATACCCAGAAGGCGGCACCATCCAACATTGGCTGTTACAGCTCTGCGGGATGTCACCCTGGCCTTGCAAAATATTATGGAGCACTGGGGAAAAAGTTCTTCTAAACCAGCTGAATCATCAGTAAATAATTTGACAAAAAAGGGTGACTGCGAACGTAGCAAATTTGCTGCAAATAAAGCTTTGGCAAAATTCGCTGATCAACACTAGTGGCATGCAAATACGTTGAAGAAAATCCACTGTAAATTGTGACTGCCCTATAATATGTGAATTCAATTTTAAACCAAAAGATACAGATTTTCTTGTTAATTCTGCCTATTCTCCTCATTAAAATAAAAACGGTAAAGTTCATTTTACAATACATTTGCATCCAAAGCCAAAGACTTGCTCAACATGTGTTTCCTTTTCAGTACCACCTCAATTTAAAGTGGCTCACATGCAACAGAAATTACAAATAAGATGTCAAATAACTAGGACTAAACTTCAGATTTATATACATTTTCAGAAAAGTGTATTTTAAACATTGCACTACAGTTTGAGTCTAAAAGTACTACCTGACAAACACTGTAAAAGGCCAATAAACAAATGAGACAAACTTGGACTTTGTATAAATTGATTGTCATGTGTACACAGTATAGTTAAATAGTTAAAATAGTTAATAGGTAAACAGTTGAATTCTTACTTACATGTCTGACCAACAAAAGGCTCCTACTCTCAGGTTCCAGAATCAGCAAGCACTAGTAGTTCTTGGGCTACCTGAGAAGCAGACTGATGATTTCAAATTTCCATATGGTTATGAATCTGCAGTTTTATACAGGGGCCTGTGGAGAGTTGTGGGAGTTGTGACAATAACTGCTCTGTCTTGGCCATGACAGCTAAGCAATGGAGTCTGTCTAAATATCAATGACCACAAGAAAAGGAAAGATGGGAAATCAGTTCATTGCATGGCATCAGGCCAGATCAGATGTTCCAGCTAACCTAATGTCACGGATGTGCTCTCTTTTCAACATCTTGTCCCAGCACTGTTTGAAATGAGACAGTGTGCATATATAAGGCTTGGCAGTTTAACTCTGGATTCATTCTTAGCATTTCTGAAGCCTTTCTTCAAAGAAAGAATGAACAAAGCAATTGTATATAGTGAATAATATTCCTAGCGATGGGGGTGCATTTTTCAAATTTCCACTGCATGCTATAATGGAAATTCAAGGTGAATATGAATTAAACAGCAATATGTTTTCTTGCTACAGACCAAAATGCATAGATCTGTGTTTGTCTGCATTATAGGTTCATTAGAATGTTTTATAGATGGTTTTATAATGGTACCGCTGACAAATGAAGCTGTTTACGCAGGTTCACACAGTGAGTTAGGGGTGCTTACTGAACTGGTAACATTATGCTTTTTAACAGTTTATCTGTCATCCCTTCATGGGAGGCCTTAGCTAACTGCAGTACTATGTAGTCCATCGATCCATCCCTGGGATGCTGGAGCCTATCCCGTTTATTGTGAAAGGGCATAGCATAACATTTCCAGTCCTGCTTAATTCAGTTGATGACTGTGGGAAGCCAGAGTTTATTCTAGCAACATTTGGAAAAAGACAGTAACTGATCACAGATGGGGCACTGGTCCATCAAGGGGCCAATTTACAATCACCATGCCACCTTACAGGCATGTCTTTGGGATGTGGAAGGCAACTGAGCTTGAAGAAAAAAATCACATAGACATGGGGAGTACGTGCAGACTTCACACAAAGAGCAAACTGGCAGACGATTCAAGCTTCAGATTCACTAACAGTCCCAAAAAGTTTTACAAATATAGCAACTGTCTCCATAATTTTACATATGAGGCACTGCCAGATAAAAAGACTCATAGGGTGAGTCAGTGCTGGGGATCAAAGCAGCAACCAAGGTTTTATTTCCCCTTCATTTTTCAGCATGAAAAAAAGAAATCATTTAATCATATTCAATTATATCATCTCCACAGATGCTTTGACCCCTGACAATTTTTTTTTTAAGATGCAAGTGTGAATGATAAACTGGGAAAAACTGACTGTTGTGTTGTCTTTTTCACCAGTAGGAGTGAGAGACTCGGCCTGCTACCTAGTTGACAGCTGCCGAGTCTATTTTTAGCTGAGGAGGAGGAGGAAGCGAATATTCACTTCCCTTTTTCATTTTACAGACGTAGGTCGTTTCCGATCGAGATTTCAGCCATCAAAAGTTAAAAATGCAGTCAAAAATTTGAGTCAAGTGTATGTTTTGTAATGACCTTCTAGTCTGTCCATCATCAGCGTACTTCAGGAGGAAAGCTGTCACTGAAGAAGCTTCTCAGGAAACGATTAAGAATTCTGCCATTTTTAGTGACAAAAGTTAAACTGCTTCCACATTACTTTCACCTTCGAATGCAATTAAAGCCTCCTAAAGACTAAACATGCTGCGTATTGACTTTGTATAAATTCATTAAAATTAAGCGTTCATTTTCCAGTGAGAAAATATAAATTAATGTAAGAACATCATTTTTCCTAAATTAAGTTATAAATAAACAGAATTGGAAGCTTAGGCTAAGCAATGACAATATAGTTCATTACACACTGATATACAAAGAATACTTCTCATTAAGATTCTGTTGTTCTGTAAATGAAGCATTGAAAAATATTAGACAGGCTTGCTAAGAAAATAAAGAAAAATATCAATAGTACTGGAACTACAAATGCTTTTTCCACCCTAGATATACAGTAGAAAATGAAAAAAAATACTGCTGTGCATCTACAGTTCTTTGTGAAACAATTGATTTTAAAGACCACTCATGATAGGAGAGACAGCAGCACTCAATTTTTTTTGCTCGCACAGAAGCATACATTGATGGCTGATGGCTCAAGATAATGGAATTCAAAACCAAAAAATGTTAAAAAAAAACACCAAAAAAAAAAAAAAAAAAACTGTACAAGCGTCAAGCATCCACATAGCAAGTAACAAGACAAACTGAATGTCATTGCATTTTGGGTGCATCTTTTTTAAATCAATTATTATTGCTTGCTCACCGTCAAGGGATTTGTGAATTTCACAGACACTGGCAGGCAGCTTTTCAAATGTCTTCAGAAAGACTTTGTCTTGTGCTGCACAGTAAACATCCTGGCTTACTTAAAAAGAAACTTTGCGCAGTGCCTTCATATTAACAATGGCCATTGCTCCCCAGTGCTCCATCGTCTAAGGGCTGACTAGTCCTTTCTTTTATTGTATTTCTAATGTAATTTTATTGGGAGTTTAGATTTGGAGAAAACAGAAAGCGGCATCCATCCATCCATTGTCTCCCGCTTATCCGAGGTCGGGTCGCGGGGGCAGCAGCTTGAGCAGAGATGCCCAGACTTCCCTCTCCCCGGCCACTTCTTCTAGCTCTTCCGGGAGAATCCCAAGGCGTTCCCAGGCCAGCCGGGAGACATAGTCCCTCCAGCGTGTCCTGGGTCTTCCCCGGGGCCTCCTCCCGGTTAGACGTGCCCGGAACACCTCACCAGGGAGGTGTCCAGGAGGCATCCTGATCAGATGCCCGAGCCACCTCATCTGACTCCTCTCGATGCGGAGGAGCAGCAGCTCTACTCTGAGCCCCTCCCGGATGACTGAGCTTCTCACCCTATCTTTAAGGGAAAGCCCAGACACCCTGCGGAGGAAACTCATTTCAGCCGCTTGTATTCGCGATCTCGTTCTTTCGGTCACTACCCATAGCTCATGACCATAGGTGAGGGTAGGAACATAGATCGACTGGTAAATTGAGAGCTTCGCCTTGCGGCTCAGCTCCTTTTTCACCACGACAGACCGATGCAACGCCCGCATTACTGCGGATGCCGCACCGATCCGTCTGTCGATCTCACGCTCCATTCTTCCCTCACTCATGAACAAGACCCCGAGATACTTGAACTCCTCCACTTGGGGCAGGATCTCGCTACCAACCCTGAGAGGGCACTCCACCCTTTTCCGGCTGAGGACCATGGTCTCGGATTTGGAGGTGCTGATTCTCATCCCAGCCGCTTCACACTCGGCTGCGAACCGATCCAGAGAGAGCTGAAGATCACGGCCTGATGAAGCAAACAGGACAACATCATCTGCAAAAAGGAGTGACCCAATCCTGAGCCCACCAAACCGGACCCCCACAACGCCCTGGCTGCGCCTAGAAATTCTGTCCATAAAAGTTATGAACAGAATCGGTGACATAGGGCAGCCCTGGCGGAGTCCAACTCTCACTGGAAACGGGTTCGACTTACTGCCGGCAATGCGGACCAGGCTCTGGCAACGATTGTACAGGGACCGAACAGCCCTTATCAAGGGGGCCGGTACCCCATACTCTCGGAGTACCCCCCACAGGATTCCCCGAGGGACACGGTCGAATGCCTTTTCCAAGTCCACAAAACACATGTAGACTGGTTGGGCAAACTCCCATGCACCCTCCAGGACCCTGCTAAGGGTATAGAGCTGGTCCACTGTTCCGCGACCAGGACGAAAACCACACTGTTCCTCCTGAATCCGAGGCTCGACTATCCGACGGACCCTCCTCTCCAGGACCCCTGAATAGACTTTTCCAGGGAGGCTGAGGAGTGTGATCCCTCTGTAGTTGGAACACACCCTCCGATCCCCCTTCTTAAAGAGGGGGACCACCACCCCGGTCTGTCAATCCAGAGGCACTGTCCCTGATGTCCATGCGATGTTGCAGAGGCGTGTCAACCAAGACAGTCCTACAACATCCAGAGCCTTGAGGAACTCCGGGCGTATCTCATCCACCCCAGGGGCCCTGCCACCAAGGAGTTTTTTGACCACCTCGGTGACCTCAGTCCCAGAGATGGGGGAGCCCACCTCTGAGTCCCCAGGCTCTGCTTCCTCATTGGAAGGCATGTTAATGGGATTGAGGAGGTCTTCGAAGTACTCCCCCCACCGACCCACAACGTCCCGAGTCGAGGTCAGCAGCGCACCATCCCCACCATATACAGTGTTGACACTGCACTGCTTCCCCTTCCTGAGACGCCGGATGGTGGACCAGAATCTCCTCGAAGCCGTCCGAAAGTCGTTCTCCATGGCCTCCCCAAACTCCTCCCACGCCCGAGTTTTTGCCTCAGCAACCACCAAAGCCGCATTCCGCTTGGCCTGCCGGTACCTATCAGCTGCCTCCGGGGTCCCACAGGATAAAAGGGACCGGTAGGACTCCTTCTTCAGCTTGACGGCATCCTTCACCGCCGGTGTCCACCAGCGGGTTCGGGGATTGCCGCCACGACAGGCACCAACCACCTTACGGCCACAGCTCCGGTCAGCTGCTTCAACAATAGAGGCACGGAACATGGCCCATTCGGACTCAATGTCCCCCACCTCCCTCGGGATGTGGTCGAAGTTCTGCTGGAGGTGGGAGTTGAAGCTACTTCTGACAGGGGGCTCTGCCAGACGTTCCCAGCAGACCCTCACAACACGTTTGGGCCTACCACGCCTGACCGGCATCCTCCCCCACCATCGAAGCCAACTCACCACCAGGTGGTGATCAGTTGACAGCTCCGCCCCTCTCTTCACCCGAGTGTCCAAGACATGTGGCCGCAAGTCCGACGACACGACCACAAAGTCGATCATCGAACTGAGGCCTAGGGTGTCCTGGTGCCAAGTGCACATATGAACACCCATATGCTTGAACATGGTGTTCGTTATGGACAATCCGTGACGAGCACAGAAGTCCAATAACAAAACACCGCTCGGGTTCAGATCGGGGGGGCCATTCCTCCCAATCACGCCCTTCCAGGTCTCACTGTCATTGCCCACGTGAGCATTGAAGTCTCCCAGCAGAACGAGGGAGTCCCCAGAAGGTATGCCCTCTAGCACCCCCTCCAGGGACTCCAAAAAGGGTGGGTACTCCGAACTGCTGTTTGGTGCATACGCACAAACAACAGTTAGGACCCGTCCCCCCACCCGAAGGCGAAGGGAGGCTACCCTCTCATCCACCGGGGTAAACCCCAATGAACAGGCTCCAAGTCGGGGGGCAATAAGTATACCCACACCCGCTCGGCGCCTCTCACCGGGGGCAACTCCAGAGTGGTACAGAGTCCAGCCCCTCTCAAGGAGATTGGTTCCAGAGTCCAAGCTGTGCGTCGAGGTGAGTCCGACTATATCTAGCCGGAACCTCTCAACTTCGCGCACTAGCTCAGGCTCCTTCCCCTTCAGAGAGGTGACATTCCACGTCCCAAGAGCCAGCTTCTGTAGCCGAGGATCGGACCGCCAAGGTCCCCGTCTTCGGCCACCACCCAACTCACACTGCACCCGACCTCCTTGGCCCCTCCCATAGGTGGTGAGCCCATGGGAAGGGGGACCCACGTTGCCTCTTCGGGCTGTGCCCGGCCGAGCCCCATGGGTGCAGGCCCGGCCACCAGGCGCTCGCCATCGAGCCCCACCTCCAGGCCTGGCTCCAGAGTGGGGCCCCGGTGACCCGCGTCCGGGCAAGGGAAAACGCCGTCCAAAATTGTTTTCCATCATAGGAGGTTTGTTTAACCGCTCTTTGTCTCATCCCTCACCTAGGACCAGTTTGCCTTGGGTGGCCCTACCAGGGGCATAAAGCCCCGGACAACAGAGCTCCTAGGATCATTGGGACACGCAAACCCCTCCACCACGATAAGGTGGCGGTTAAAGGAGGGGAGAAAGCGGCATTTAAATTATTATTAGTATTACTTTCTCATCTTTTTATGTGGCATGGGAATATGTACATTAATTCAGTTCTGTGCTTAAAAAATATGACAATTCCCAAGGAAGTCATAAGTACCCCTAAATTCTCCACTGGGGTTTAGCCCACCAAAGAATCTTATATAAACTGAATGTCTTTTACAGGGTTGTTATCAAAGGTTTAAATCAGAAATTTCACAGGTAAATAGCATGTGGTCAAAATTAGTCATTGTCACAGACCAAGGGTGGGAGGTGGTTTATTTTCAACATTTTACTATGAAATTTGGTTGTGTTTGACCAACTGTGATTAAGACTCCCTGCCATTATAGTGGGGGGTCAGTGGTTGAGTCTTCAGTGACATGAAATTATTTTTGGTATTGATTGTACATTTGGCTGAACTTTGCTTTACTATTTGTGTTTTGTTCTCTGCATAAAAAATAGAGTTCCTGTCATAATGGTTGAAATGCACAGTTAACACAATTTATGAGATACCACTGAAATTGACTTGTGTTGCCTATACCTACTCAAGGAGTATTTTAGATGTTCTAGCTTCAAAGTGGCCATTAATTTTATTGCTTAATAGCAAAAATATTTAATTTGCTAAATTCTGTCATCCCTGCGGTGGGCTGGCGCTCTGCCCGGGGTTTGTTTCCTGCCTTGCACCCTGTGTTGGCTGGGATTGGCTCCAGCAGACCCCCGTGACCCTGTAGTTAAGATATAGCAGGTTGGATGATGGATGGATGAATTCTATCATACTACTTTTTTACACAATGATAGTTCTGTGGAGGTCTAACATCATCAAGGCAAGGTGGCCTACTGCCACCACGGTTGCTGCCAGTGGCAGCATAACAAAGGCTCAAAAATTATTTTCCAAGTCTTGACATTTTCATTCTATTCTACATAACATTTACAACTTGACTAACTAACACATGCTGACGTTTCCAACATTCTGCAAAGACTATTCACTGAAAAAGGATGGATCAGGAGATGAAGGATGCTCTTTCTTAGTTAAAGGATGTTCTTTCTTTTGCCCGAATTTGGCCAGAAGGCAGAATTACTAGGTGCCAAACAAAAACACAAAGCAAAATTCTAGAAGGTCTGAAGTTGAACCCAGAAGAAAAGGGACCATAACACAACAAAACCAAGCACAGGGCAAAGAAACGATGATTTCTCTAGAAAGATTATCCAGGAGCTCGGATGCTTTGAATACTACAGTGATATCTTAGTGAGTTGGGAGGTGATGATGTAGCACGGTCCTAACAATTGACAGCACAATGGGAACACAAAATAAAACTAAATATCCATAAGCTAAATTGAACAAAATAATAAAAGTAAAACTGAATTCAACAAAGTTCAAAATCTCAAAGTAAAAATACTGTACAAAGGCAAGAGACAAAAACTATAAACTGAGATAAATGAATAAAGTTGCAGATATTGAAATAAATGCTGTAAAAACAGAGCTGAAACAGGATAGCTGGGATCTGTTTTGAATATCCACAGACTGCACCGCAATGCTGCCTTAAAGGACGAGGCTTTTATTGACGCCATAGGCTGTCATTCCCGGTCACTGCCGGCTGACAATAAAATTGCTTTACATACAACTTTCCTTCAGAAAAGATCTCACAGTGGACTGATGTATCAGAGTAATTCTGCAGAGTGTATGAATACAGGCTGCTGACCGATATAATGAGCCATCTTTAACTGATGTTAAAATGGTGTATAAAGAAGGTATAGTATTCTTATGTGCACTATTGTGAATTTAAAATGATAGGAAAGAATAGAATGTTTTTGAAGACATTTAAAACTTTTAACTTTATCATAAAGGTAACAACAAAGCCTTATTTATTTTGTAAAATATGTCATGTATAACATATATTTAATTTTGCATTTGTGAGGAACAGTTTTTTATAAACTCTGTTTCCAATACTATTGCCCAAGAATGAGCTTAAGATTTCATTTTTACATTGGCATGGTGCAGTAGAGGTTCTGCTGCCATTCTGTGCTGTGACATGGTTACCAAATAATGCATTATAACACTTACTACAATGTACATTTTCTTTCAAAACTGTCAAACATATCAAAACATACTTCAACTAAATCAGTCGGTTGACTGTGTAGTCACACTGTTCAAGCCAAAAAACTGAAAGTGAAACCAATGTACATGTATCACTGTGATCTTAAAAATTATTCAGCACTGGGGAGGGAATCATAAATAGGACCAAATTTGGTTAAAACGTGTCAGAGTGTTTTTACTGAAACAATATCTGGCAGGATGGGCTCGTTCCAGGGTGTTCTTGTTTTAAGCTAATGTCTTCACACTGCACACTATAGACATCCATCCATCCATCCATTATCCAACCTGCTATATCCTAACTACAGGGTCACGAGGGTCTGCTAGAGCCAATCCCAGTCAACACAGGGCGCAAGGTAGGAAACAAACTCTGGGCA
This sequence comes from Erpetoichthys calabaricus, assembly GCF_900747795.2. Classification (NCBI taxonomy): domain Eukaryota; kingdom Metazoa; phylum Chordata; class Cladistia; order Polypteriformes; family Polypteridae; genus Erpetoichthys; species Erpetoichthys calabaricus. Next base: position 165,999,966 of record NC_041404.2, on the reverse strand, counting down.
GGGCGCCAGCCCACCGCAGCACACTATAGACATACCCTTCTTAACTGATGTGGGTAGTGTTTTTTTGTTTTATGTGTTAAGCGTGTTTACAGTTGATATGGAGAGGATAGATAGAAATGAAAGACACTATATAATAAATAGATAGATAGAAAACTGCAGTGATAGTGAAACTTGTGAGCACAAATACACAGAATGCAGACAAAGCTAAACATCCATCCATTTTCCAACCCACTATATCCTAACTACAGGGTCATGGGGACCTGCTGGAGCCAATCCCAGCCAACGAACCAATCCCGGGCAGGGTGCCAACCCACCGCAGGACACACACAAACACACCCACATAGCAAGCACACACTAGGGCCAATTTAGAATCACCAATCCACCTAACCTGCATGTCTTTGGACTGTGGGAGGAAACCAGAGCGCCCGGAGGAAACCCACACAGACACGGGGAGAACATGCAAGCTCCACGCAGGGAGGACCCGGGAAGCGAACCTGGGTCTCCTAACTGCGAGGCAGCAGCGCTACCACTGCGCCACTGTGCCGCCCAAAAAAAGCTAAACATTAAACTGGATATATAAAAATAAATCAGACATGTCCATAATCTTTTTAAAGTCAATATATGAAAGTAGTATTAAAAATATATTTTCTGTCCAGAGGATGTATTGAAACATTGAATGGTAGCTGATAAAAAAGAGCTCTGGGGCAAAATCAGCCTTGTGCTTAAAAGGTTGATCAGTGTGTCATGCAGTGGGTGTGAGACATTTTTCATTACAGCCAGCAGCTTACCCAATATCCACCTCTCTACTTCTGCCTCTAGTAGTGCCTAGCACAGAGGCAAACTTCCCATTTAACTTGTTCAGTCTGTTGGCATGTCTTCTGTTTGAAAATATCCTTGTATTAAGCAACACTCTTGAAAGTACAGCCTAACAGAACTTATGAAGAAACATGTCACCCACTCCTTCAGCCTCCTCAGGAAATATAGTCAACCATAGGTGGTCATTTCTGTAAATGGGTTCTGTATTTGCTGACCAATCCAAAATTCCATCATGTCGCACTCCTAGGCACTTCTACTCCCAAGAGGAAGCCTGCTGTTAGGGAAAACTTGTTCATCCTGATGCACTAATGTCA